>NC_045440.1:21879494-21897011 GCF_002776525.5 Piliocolobus tephrosceles | reverse complement strand
AGAAGAAGAAGAAGAAGAAGAAGAAGAAGAAGAAGAAGAAGAAGAAGAAGAAGCTGGAAACATCTGGGTATAGCTTTGATGTAAAGATTAAATGTTACCATGTATAAGAAATCATTACTTGGTAGCTGAATGATCAAATTTGCTGAAATTTTGCATAAATCTTTGTGTGCAATTTTGCACCCACTAGCCTGGGGAGATGCGTTGGGTTTATCTGGATTTCAGGAGATAATCATATTCAAACAGCTATTGTAATATTGAATTCACGTAAGTAGGTTTAAGAAGCATTTGAGGCCCGAGCAGTGGCTCACACCTGTAATCCCAGCACTTTGGGAGGCCAAGGTGGGCACACTGCTTGAGCCCAGGAGTTCAAGGCAAGCCTAAGCAACATGGTGAAACCTCGGCTCTGCAATAAATAAATAAATAAATAGCCAGGCTTAGTGGCTGCATCTGTGGTCCCAGTTACTCAGGAGGCTGAGGTGAGAGGATCACTGAGTCCGGTTCGAGGCTGCAGGGAGCCATGATCTGGCCACTGCACTCCAGCCTGGGAGACAGAGAGAGACTCTGTCTCAAAAAAAAAAAAAAAGGAAGGAAGGAAGGAAGGGGAGAGGGAGGGAGGGAGGGAGGAAGGAAGAGAGAGAGAGAGAGAGAGAAAGGAAGGAAAGAAAAAGAAAAAGAAACATTTGATCTGAAATCCCCAAAAGAACTCTAATGAGATCCCATTGTGATTAAAACACAATTTTTAAACCCTCTTCGATTCTGTGCTGGAACTGCTGACACCAAATCCCATTTCCCTGATCCAGGAGTAGTAACAGCAGGGACTGGATCTGTTGGTGCTGTCTCCGTGTTGGTAACCTTCGGGCCAAAACTGCCCCATTTACTCAGCGACCGCTGTAACCGAGGGACTTTTCTGGACATATAATGCGAGTCAAATCCTCCCAGCCCTTCGGCGGGCTCCGCATTTATATGCGCACACAAGCTGGCACGCTCCAGGCAATCCGCTTTAAGGAGGATAAAGGAGAAGAAGAAAAGGAACGTGGGGACACCCAGGGTGACGGGAGCCCCCCACCCCACCCCGCCTCTGACCACTTTGCGCCGGCCGCAGCCATTGCCTTCCCGTCTCCCCCACCATTCGCGGAGCCCTTTAAGAGGCCGAGGACTCCAGACCTGTAACCCCCACACCCATTCCTCGGTCCTGGGACTGAGACGCTGCTCCTAGGAAGTGGCGGGTCGGGACTCAGCAGACCTGGATTCAGTTCAAAGAGAGAGGTTTCCATCTCAATATAGGCCCTGGCGGGTCATGACTCACTTCGACTCTGCGGTCCGGCCTCTGCGCACGTAAGATCCCAGCGCGCACCTCAAATCCCGCGGGTCCCAGTTGTCTCTATCTTAGCTTTCCTCCGTCATAAGAATGCAGAGTTGAGCTAAGACCAGGCTGGATGGACCAGATCGGGTTGCACAGCAAGGACTCCACCCCCAATCCTCGCATGTCCACTAGGAGGGTCCCCGTGGACCCTAGGTTGACCTCGGAAGCTCCCGCTAGTACCGTATTGACGGAGATCCAAGCCGCACGCAGCACTGTCTCTCCGCGTTTTCTTTGCTTTGAGAACCATCAATACGAACCAAATCTCCCAGGAAGGCTACTGGGGACTGAAGAGGATTAGACCGGCGCGGGAAGAAAGCGCTGGGGGAGGAAGGTGCAGGGTTAGCACGTGGTTTCTGCGAGAACCAATGGGGGGCTACGGTCTCGTCACCCGGCCCCGGACCCGGGCCTGCCAGCATGACCCAGAGGAAGGCGCTGTCTGGGACGCTGGGCGTCTGTCCCAGAGTTTGGGTCTGTCTGCGGGGCCTGCAGCAACAAGACGGGAAGCTCAGGGTGCCGCTCCTCACGGGGACCAGGCACTCCTCGGCCCCGCCCCATCCGCCTTCGGGATGCTGTTGAGCCCCGTCACCTCCACCCCCTTCTCGGTCAAGGACATCCTACGACTGGAGCGCGAGCGGAGCTGCCCCGCTGCTTCGCCACATCCGGGGGTGCGGAAGAGCCCGGAAAACTTTCAGTACCTGAGAATGGACCCAGAGCCGCGAGGGTCAGAGGTTCACAACGCTGGTGGCAGCGGCGGTGACAGAAGGTTGGACGGTTCGGAGCCTCCTGGGGGTGCCTGTGAGGCAGTCTTGGAGATGGACGCGGAACGGATGGCGGAGCCACGTGAGTAAGCGCTCAGGTCTTGCCTCCTATGGGGGGAATGTGGGGGCGGGGGGGGGCGTGATCCATGGGTGCATGGGGAAAATACGCCTCCTATCTCCTGGGTTCGAGAGTCTCTCTCCATTTTTTCTCACTTCAGGAGTCCAAAAAAGGCATCTCGAACTCCATTCCCACCCTCTCCCGACACCCAGCGTGCTTCACACACCTCTAACGAAATTAAGCCCCTGAATCTTAAGGATTCACTTTTCCCAAATCCGCTCCTCTGATTCCCACAAACGCGTGGCTCCCACTCGCAGCCACAGTGCCCAGAACCTCCACCTCATCTCCACAGCGAAACCCTCTGCAGTGTCTCAGCCGTGCCAGTCACCACCACCCTCCACCCCCAAACCGTTTGCTAAAGAGTGTGGCCATCAAAGCAGTGGAACCCTAGTGGCTCCGAGGTCACTCCTAACCAGGCCCTTTCTTGCTGGCCTGGCCGGCGGGGGTGGAGGGGCCCATTCCTCCTCATGGATTTTTCTTCGGGAAGACAGAAGGTGGGGACCGGGTGGCCATTGAGTTTCCCAAAGTGGAAGGCCCCGTTGGCACAGGATTCTCCGCGTCAGGGAGAGTGTTAAAGGCTGCCAGGGTTTTCTCTGCCCTGGGACATGGCTCTGGCCGAATCCTGTCGCCTGAATCCGAAGGCGCAACCATGCGCGCCGGGCTGCGAGGCCCACGCACCTGTGTCCAGCCGGCTGGAAAGGAAGGGGCTGGCGGGGAGTTGTGTTGCGTCGATACGGAGGCTTTGGCTGGAGAGGCCCGACATTCCAACGGATGAAAACTCCACATTTTTCTCTCCAAACCTCAGCACCTCGCTCAGCATTCTCAAGGCAGGGACCGCGAGTAGCGCCCGGCAGGGCAGGCCTCCTCTGCCAGACTGCCATGGCGCCTCCATTCAAGGCGCAAACGAACGAAATAAATCAAGGGGCTGGATCGGAGTTATTTACCGGCTTGCAGGCCGGCTACTCACTAACTCCAGAAGCCGGAGAACATTATCTGTTGTGTCCGCGAAGAAGCTGGTAGGTTTTCTGACGCGGATTCTAAACTCCCTCGGCGCTGCTCAGCTAACTCGGCGATCACTTCTGCTCCGCTAACAAAGGATCACGTTCCTTCGACCACCACAGTCGCCTCGCAGTCGATGGTATTTGCGGCGCCTTCCCTGTCCCGCTGGAAACCAAATCCTGGGAGCGTCTCTTCTGCTGCAGCAGTGGACGCCGCCGAAGAGGGACCCGAGGCGGGCTCCAGGAACTGAGCCCAAGGCCGCGGTAGCGATCCGGACAGGAAGGCACCTTCGGTGGGCTTCATGCCCTCCTCCATCGGAGCCAACCACCTTGCCCTCAATAACTCCAGGATTGTGAACAGGAGGGCGCAGGGTGCTGGCGCGCCCTGCGGTACTGTGCAGCCCCAGGGCTTGCATGATCTGTGACTTTCAAATGGGGTCGTCCTTGCTCTGCAGCCTGACTGAAGGTCCGTTGTTACCTTTCCATGTGCTAAGAAAACAAACCCACCTCAGGGTTTTTCCTCTTTGCAAGGGGAGATGGCCTCAGTTTCTTTGAGCACAGGCATCTCTGAAGGAAGTTGTTCTCTCCTCAAACTTTAAATACCAAACAGCTCCATCCCCCCCATGACATTGTGCCAGGGCCTTGGGTCTTAGGAGTCTGCTTCCAATCGCACTGGCTCATTTAGAGTCCTGTCCCTTCTTGCCATGAACTTGCACCCCCTCCATGCTCCTGGTTTTCTCCTGGCATGAGATCCCATGAAAACTCAGCATTTCCCTTCTATCCACCCTTGGGGTAAAACGGGGCTTAAGCCCAGACAGGAGAGAGGTGAGAAGAAGGGAGGAAAATGCTGCACCTCAGTGGGCACAGTCTCAGCTGTAGGGGTCGCCCTGGGTGAAAGGAGGACTTCAGGGTGAAGCCCACATCACCTGCTTGCCAGAAAGACCCCAAAGGAAGGAGAGGCTACCTTTTAAGAAGCCAAATGTGGACCTCAACTTTATGTAACTCTCAAAGAGAACCTCAGTTTCTGAGCCAAGAGTCAGGAGCCAAGAAATATTTTGTTTTCATCATATATTGTTAATTTGGATTACAAACCATCACATCCAAGAAAGCTGGGATGCATCCTGGGGTTGGTGAAGTGCTGCGTCAAAAAGACAAGAGTGTGCACAAAAGTAGGGTGAAGGTAGGAGACACTCAAGGCTCGGGCTCCTGGACTTAGAGCTGAGTTCCCTGCAGTGCGCTTGGGGCTGCGAAGGAAAATGAGGCAGACGGGAGCCTCCTGAGAGCCTGTCACAGAGTTTGCGCCTTCTTGACACCCGGGCTTCTCTGTTTTTCCTTCCTTCCCTGCTTTCCTCCTCCTCCTCCTCTTCTTCCTCCTCTTCCTCTTTCTTCTCCTCTTTCTCTACTTCCAAGGAGAGTCCAAAGTCTCCCCAATCTGATCGACACCTCCACTCACACTTGTTCTTCACAGCGAAGGTTTACCAAACTCGACCACCATACACACAAGGTTTGTTTTTGTTTTTTGTTTTTTGTTTTTGAGAAGGAATCTGGCTCTGTCACCCAGGCTGGAGTGCTGGGGCACGATCTGGATCTCGGCTCACTGCAAGCTCCGCCTCCCGGGTTCACGCCATTCTCCTTCCTCAGCCTCTCGAGTAGCTGGGACCACAGGCGACCGCCACCATGCCCGGCGAATTTTTTTGTATTTTTAGTAGAGACGCGGTTTGACCGTGTTAGCCAGGATAGTCTCGATCTCCTGACCTGGTGATCCGCCCGTCTAGGCCTCCCAAAGTGCTGGCATTACAGGCGTGAGCCACCGCGTCCGGCCCATGCACACACATCCTAAGAAGCAAATGGAGCTGCCTTAACTCTTTATCTAGAGTCTACCTTTTGGAAAAGGACGCACACATCGGGGACCACATGGTGTCACAATTTATGTTCCAGCAGTAACATAAAAGTGACAGAGCTTGGAGGGAAAGAACATTGAGACAGTCCTGGGACAGGGTTCGGGGGCAGTAGGAACGAGGTGCGCAGAGTGAGGGCTGCCAGGGAGAGGGAAGTCTTGAAAACGAAGTAGAAACTGCTCAGGTGAGCCTTAGGCTGGGCGTTGATGTGTCACTTCCTGTGTTTTTAGAACCCGGCTTGAGCGCGGCCTCGCCCCTCGGCGGCGGGACCAGGGTGCCAGAGTGCGGCGTTGGCAACGGCGGCGACAGCGTGCGGGGTGGCCGCTCGGAGCAGCCCAAGGCGCGGCAACGACGGAAGCCGCGCGTGCTCTTTTCGCAGGCGCAGGTGCTGGCCCTGGAGCGGCGCTTCAAGCAGCAGCGGTACCTGTCAGCGCCCGAGCGCGAGCACCTGGCCAGCGCGCTGCAGCTCACGTCCACGCAGGTCAAGATCTGGTTCCAGAACCGACGCTACAAATACAAGAGACAGCGCCAGGACAAGTCGCTCGAACTGGCCGGCCACCCTCTAACGCCGCGCCGAGTGGCGGTGCCCGTCTTGGTGCGCGATGGCAAGCCCTGCCTGGGCCCCGGGCCCAGCGCACCTGCCTTCCCCAGTCCCTATGGCGCCACAGTGTCGCCCTATTCTTGCTACGGAGGCTACACTGGAGCACCCTACGGAGCAGGCTACGGCAGCTGCTACGCGGGCGCGCCCTCCGGTCCTGCGCCGCACACACCACTGGCCAGCGCGGGCTTCGGACACAGTGGCCAGAATGCCACCCCGCAGGACCATCTGGCAGCCACGCTGCAGGGCGTCAGGGCCTGGTGAGGCTCCTCAGCTTGACTCTGCCCACTAGGGTCAGATGCTCAGTCCCTTCCCCTCCGCCCGCAGGTCGCGACAAGAAGGAGGGGACGCGGCGCTGGAGGGAAGCTGCTGCCCAACGGCGATTCGTTCCGCAGCGATCTCTGGAACTGCGATCTGCACCACAGTCACCCAGCTAAAGGCCCTGCCTGGGACGTTCTTCCCCCAAAAGGCGACCCCTCTACCGGTCACCCACCAAGCAACACAGGGACTGAAGAAAACCGAGGCTGGCTGGCAGTTTGGAGTGTGGAGCAGTACTGAGGCGCGTGACTTTTGGGGCTTCAACCCCAGAGGCCCAAGAGGCTCTCGCATCTGTACGCAGCAGCCCCGGGGCATCGGGGGTGAATGGAGATGGTGATCTAGCGGGCCTACCATCCTCCAATTAATGACAGCTGTTGGGGAAGAACGAGAAGAGAACGGGAACGCGGGAAGCGGGCTGAAGAGCCGGGAACTTGCGGATGGGAAAGTTCACGAAGAGGGACCTGCTCTGAAGCCTCTTCCTGTGGGGTTTAAACATCCCCACAAGGCTGCGACCCTGCGGACTCCATTAATCCAGAGGAGCGCTCTTTTCTGGCCACCATTGCTCTCCTGGAAGTAGGCTCTACCTTCCGGTCCCTCTCACTGTTGTGCATTTTATCTCTTTGTACAGCACAGCACTTCCAATAAATATACTAGATAAGTGTGCATGTGGTTGCGTGTGTGTAGGCCGTTAGAACATACATACGCCATTACCTTGAAACAATTTCGAGTTAAAGTAAAAATGAAGCCCAGAAGTGCTAGGAGAACAAAACCAATTCAGTCTTGGAGGTAGGTTTCCTAATTTCTTCCCTCACACTCCTCTCTCCCTCTTTGTAGGTTCTCTTTGGAGCATCAACAGATTCTAAGTTTTGCACGAGGAAAAGATCAAGTGCCCTGAAGTCCTAAAAAGATGGGTAGAAAGCCTGACCTTTAGGCTTTCTAAAATTGTGAAATTTTGACATCTCCACCCCTAACGTATCTGAGGTCATGCAAACTCAAGAATGAAAAACTCATTTTACTCATAGGGACATGGGATCAAATAGAAAATGTGTGTTTGCCAAGACAGATTTTATAGAAAATTTAGTAAGAAAATGTGGCTTTTTTTCTCCCCTTGAATTGCATTTTTAGATAATGAAAATTCTAATTATTCATCTCACAGGACTACTGACTTCTTGAATGTTAAATTCTCGTATTTGATAAATTCCCATATTTAATTCAAATGTACTACCCCTGAATTTTCTCATTTCTAATATGACCTGGTTGTTTTACTAAAGTGAGAAGCAGACTGCTTGAGGGTGTGTAAACTATACCTGACTGTTGATAGCTTTCATCCCTTAGAGTGTATATGTTTAAGCTTTAAAAAAAAGGAGTGGTTAATTTTTTTTAACTGTCATTTTCTTACATTTTCTCTCCTTTGGGGTTTTGCTACTTCTCTCTTTTATTTCTTTTTTTCCATTTATTTATTTATTTATTATTGGGCTGGGGTATTTATTTATTTATTGAGCCTGCTCTGTTGCCCAGGCTGGAGTGTAATGTCATGGTACAATCTTAGCTCACTGTAGCCTATACCTCCCAAGCTTGAACCATCTTCCCACCTCAGCCTTTCAAGCAACTGGGACTATAAGTGCATGCCACCACACCCGGCTAATTTTTAAATTTTTTTATATAGAGAGGTTCTCCCTGTGATGCCCAGGCTGGCTCAAGCGATCCTCCCACCTCAGCTTCTCAAAGTGTTGGGATTACAGGTGTGAGTCACCGAGCCCAGCCCTCATTTCTCCATGCTCATTGCCAATAAAAGTGTGTTCAGAAACACTTCACAGTATCTTCCAATTACAGTGTTGTGCCCCTGGGATTAAAAAGTGGATATGCCTATTTTAAATTTGGGAATATCGGTGAGTCAACTTGGTCAACAAAACTGAGGAAAAAAGTGGAGATTACACTGAAAATTTCCACCATGAGAGAATTGTCAGGGAGTACCACCACTCTTCTTTCACTTGGGAGGCCATTCCTCACAAGAGGAGAGGTCTCACCCTTGGACACCAGGCTTAGACCCATGACAGGTGAGCTGCAGTCCAATGCTGCCACTGAGTTATAATCTGCCCAGCCCACAATGGTTAAGTGAGGTTTATTAAACTTTTCTACTAGCAGATTCTAGAATGCTATATGTTAATTTGTTTAAAATCCTCCAGGGAAGGTCCCTACCCCAGAAATGTAGGTCACTGTAGTATGGATTGAGAAGTATTTGGTATAGAGTAGGAAATTAATTAATGTTATTTCCTTCACCCTCTCACCCTCTTCTAACATAGAATAGTAGCATAAGAAGCAGTTACTAGATATGTGATGTTTTGAATAACCTTGTCTCTGGAGTTAGGGTGAGTGAAAGACTCCCTTGCCTTCTCTACATCTTTGTGACCACAGGGAGAGGTACAGGAAGATCAGGGACAGTTGGGTCAAGGCTCAGAGTGAAGGGGGCAAGAAAGAGGCGCAGTTTAATCTTCAAGAACTCAGTCATTGCTGAACATTCCTGGTAGGGACACAAGAAAAAAATAAGATTTGGCTGCCATCCTTAAGGAATGTATTTTCTAATTGAGAAAGCAAAGACCAACATAAGGAAGGTATCTAAAAATACAAAGTGGTACATGCTGCATGTCAAATAGGACAGACATTAAGCTCACTCTAGAGAGAAAGAAAATCTGGCCCAAGCTGGGGTGATTAGAGAAGGCTACATGGAGAATGGGGGTTAATCCAGGCGATTAGCACGGGAATGACACTGTTTGCTGGGAGAGGTTCCAGAAAATCTCTAGGACTTTGGAATGGATAAAAGAAATGGGTATATGCCAAAGCCAGAGCTATATTTTATAGTAGTTTGAGATACAATTCAAGTTAAATTCAGGGACTTTGTAAACTGCATTCAGTTGGCTGAAGGGGTGTGCAAGGTGGGAAGGGGTGGCAGTTACATGTACACCCAAGATCCTTTAGATGTTCCATTTGCCTGCCACATTTTTTGTTATGCTCCCTGGATGCTGTGGCATCTATATCTGGCTGGCAAAAAAACAAAAACAAAAAAAAACAAAAAAAAAACTATAACCAAAATCTTGTCCATGTGCAATCCACGTGGCTTTCCCTTCAGACCACAGCAAGGAAGTTTGAGATTCACATGACAGCAAAGATTTCATTCCTGAAGGAAAGGAGAGTGAAGGAAAACTCTCTTCCCCCATCTCCCCACTCTCTGCCTGTCAAGATCACTTTAAAACGCATCGGTCTCCCAGCTCATCAAGCCCACCCCCAGCTGCCTGCCTTCCGTCTCCCTAATCTCTCCTCTGCACTGAAAGCTACCCCTTTTTGTGTGTCTCTTACCGACAACTGCTTATCCTCTGCAGGGCTTTTACCAGGGAGCCGCTCTGTAAGCAATCAGCCTCTTATCTCCATCGTTCACTCCGGTCACCTCTTAATGTTCACAAGTTCCCCAAATGGGAAGTAATTGACCTCTAAACAAAACAAAAAAGCTCTCAGAGAGATAGCAGAGGTTCCTTTCCTGACTGTCCCAGGGCTAGGGGTCTCACCTAGGCCAGGTGGATAAGTCAATAAAGTTGCAGACTTCCTGGCTCCCTGTCTTTCCTTTCCCATCCCAGCCCCACTCCAAGCCAGCTCCATCCTGATACCATCTGCAAGTCAGATGGAGTCTAATTCTAGATCACAGACTTGCCAGATTCCTGGCATTTATTTTTTGTAATATTGTCATTATTATGATTAACAAAATCATTATTATGATTTGAGGAAGGCATATTTAAATCTTTTAAAATTCCATTTGAAAAGTGTTTACAACCCTCAATGTTTATACCAGCTCTTTAGTATTTTATTGGCTTGTCAACTGACCCTTTTTCTTTTTCACAAAACAGGGAACTCTCAGGCTTAAAAACTGTGCTCCACCTTTCCCTTCCCTTCCCCTAACGAAGAGTCCAGAGACACAGAGGATGTAGAGAAACTTGAGTTTGGAGTCCTTTCATTCTAGTCCCAGTTCCACTAAGAACATGCTCTGTGACCTTGAGTAAGCCGCCTAACCTCTCTGGGTTTCATTCTCTGCACCTATACAATTGAGGAGATGGATCTCTGAGGCTACTATTCTAATTTGAGGTGGCTCCCTATTGATTTCAGATGCCTTTAATTTTTTTAAATTATAAGATAGATCATAGATCCAGAAGACTACACAAAACGTATGTACGGTTTAAAGAATACCTGCAAAGTGAGCACAGATGGAAGTCCCACTCAAAGCAAGAAACATGGGATGCCAGCTCCCCAGCAACCCTACTTCCCACACCGCTCCCAGAATGCCAACCCTTTCCCCCTCCTCCTCTCAAGGGAGGTACCAGCTACTCTGACTTCTCTTTAATAGTAACAAATAATGAACAGGCTTCTCTTTATGGATTTACCAGGCTTCTCCTTTTGTATTTACCCATATGGATACATCTCTTAACAAATATGGTTTAATTTTGCTGGATTTTGAATGTTCTATAGGTAGAATCATACTACATATATTCTTTTCCTTTTTCCTTTTTTTTTTATTTTTTTTTGAGACAGGATTTCACTGTGGTTGGACTGCAGTGGTATAATCATAACTCACTGCAGCCCTGAACTCCTGGGCTCAAGAGATCTTCCTGCCTCTAGTTCCCAATACCTTGGAAGCTGAGGCACGAAGTACTGCACCTGACTTATTTTCTTTAATTTTTTTTTTTGCGCCTGTTTTCTTTTTTTTTTTTTTTTTTTGAGACGGAGTCTGGCTCGGTTGCCCAGGCTGGAGTGCAGTGGCCAAATCTCAGCTCACTGCAAGCTCCGCCTCCCGGGTTCACGCCATTCTCCTGCCTCAGCCTCCCAAGTAGCTGGGACGACAGGCGCGTGCCACCTCGCCCAGCTAGGTTTTGTAGTTTTTAGTAGAGACGGGGTTTCACTGTGTTAGCCAGGATGGTCTCTATCTCCTGACCTCGTGATCCGCCCCTCTCGGCCTCCCAAAGTGCTGGGATTACAGGCTTGAGCCACCACGCCCGGCCCAATTTTTGTTTTTTAGAGACAGAGTCTGGCTATATTGCCCAGGCTAGTCTGAACTCTTGGCATCAAGCGATCCTCCTGCCTCAGCCTCCCAAAGTGCTGGGATTATAGGCAGGAGTGACTGCACCCAGCTATGTATGTGTTCTTTCATGACTTGCTTCTTTTATTTAATTTGATGTTTGTGAGATTTGTTCATGCTGTTGTGTGCAGCTTCTGTTAGCTCATTTTCATTGCTACTCTGTGTTCCATTAAATGCCTATACCTCAATGTATGTATTTATTGAAAATGTAGGGAGTTTCCAACTGTAGATTGTAACAGATTTCTGTTAGTGGTACCCTGTCTCACACGTACAGCTGGATTCCATAGCTGGAATATGTCCTGGGCTGTCATGCACTTTTGTGACTTGCTGGCAAGCATCCATCCTCTGATAGATTTCTATTTTATATAACAAATAACAGCGTTGCACTGGCATACCCTTTGAACTATGGTATGATTTTATTCTGTACTTACCATCCATACAAGGCAGAATATATTACTACTGCCATCCAGAGTCAGAGTCCGAGGGTCAGAAAAGTGACAGCAACATTGTGAGTTAGTGATGGAACTGGGAATAGACCCTGGGCTCTCTGTCCTCTCATCCCTGGGTTCCTTCTACTGAATACTCCACAAGGCATTCTTGTCTTCATACAAATCACGGGACTCTTGAGTGACACTTTCTGTCTGTGCTGAGTGAAAAATGCAGGAGAGGTAGGAGGCCTTTGGAAAGCATGAAGAGGGGAGAAATATGAAGCCAGATGCCAGAAAGGGTGGGGAGGGAAGGGAGAGATACAACTGCATCTTACAATTCCTGTGGGTAAACAACGTGGGATGACCCTGGCTTCTGCATTCCCCTTGCCTAGTTCAGTCCACATTTTCCTGTGTGCCTTGAAGCCCTGGGGACACTGATTCAAGATTTCAAATGGCTAACTCTTCAGAGTGGGGAGCATTCCCCTAACTGTTTCTCCTCCTCAGTTCCACCTCCCCCACAGTGGGGAGAGGGCTTCCTGAGAAGCTGATCTGCCTTCCTCCCTGACCCTCTGTTTAGACTCGTCTAGCAGCCCCCACACAAACCAAAAGAAATGTGGTCTTAGTGACATAGTCCAGATTCCACTGTAAGAAAAGCAAAGATATGCCCAGCAGCCCTGAGCCCAAACCTCAGAGTGCTTCTGACTCTGTCCCTGTGGGGCTGTCCTTGTAAGCTGCTCTCAGTTAAGCCTGCCTCCTTCCCATTCATGCATGCGCCAGTGACTCCTGCTTCTTCCCATCGCCAGTCCAATTTAATTGCCTGAAATTTGAGGGCACAGGATTGAAATGCTAAGTGAGGACTTTAGTGGTCCAAAGGGGATCTTTTCCTTGCACAGCTCCCGTATTCAGGCCATCGCAGAGCCCTCTGCTGCCTTGCCTGGACAGGTCAGGCGCCTCCGGCATGAGATCCTGGAGTACCCCGGATGTCTCCACGACAGTTCGGTGACTCTCCACGTTTGTTGTCCTTTTTCTTTTTTTTTTTTTTTTTTGAGACGGAGTCTCGCTCTGTGGCCCAGGCTGGAGTGCAGTGGCTAGAGCTCAGCTCACTGCAAGCTCCGCCTCTCGGGTTTATGCCATTCTCCTGCCTCAGCCTCCTGAGTAGCTGGGACTACAGGCGCCCGCCACCTCGCCCGGCTAATTTTTTTTGTATTTTTTAGTAGAGAAGGGGTTTCACCGTGTTAGCCAGGATGGTCTTGATCTCCTGACCTCGTGATCCGCCCGTCTTGGCCTCCCAAAGTGCTGGGATTACAGGCTTGAGCCACCACGCCCGGCCTGTTGTCCTTTTTAAACAATCAGTTGTCTGTTATTTTTAAGCAATGAATCTGCCCTATGTATTTCCAACTTGCCCTGTGCCCAACATAGCAGAGGGGCCCCCATACCATTTGTTGATTGATCAAATGCATGAATGGCTGATGGTTGACTTTTTTGTATAACCTCACAAAGTCTTCATTAAACATTCAGGCTCTGAGTTGACTCCTGAGCAGTCAGATCCTCTGGAAGAAATCCCTTCTCTGTGTGGATAGGGACCTAGCTCTTGGCAGGGATTGTCTGACCCCTGATAACAGGGACCCTAAGAATTTCCGTCAGCCAGGATTTATGGCTATGGAGAAAAAGGAAGTTCTTTGTTTGCTTCTTCCAACCATTCTCCTGTAGATCAACTTAACTTTAATTAGCAAGTATAACAAATCAAGCATTGTGGGTGAATATAAGATCAGTATCATTAAAAAATATTTAAAAGAGACCTATTACTTAGTGCAAAATACTCTTCTATGCACTGAGAAAAGGGAGCACAGAGAGCAAGAGAGACCCATGGATGCAAAGAACATTTAGTCCTATTCTGAAGAAGATTATAAACTGGCAGGTGAGACAGCACCTCTACAGCTAATTATACCACATGGAAAACTAGAAGAGGTGCATTATAAACATCGCCTGAGAGCACACAGAAGGGAACTATTTATTCTGACTGTGGTCAATCATTCATTCAATTAATTGAATGTCTACATTATGATTCCTGTCCAAAAGATGCTTATGATGAGAGACAACCTGGCTGTCATCCAATGTCCATTTTCCTTCTTTCCTCTTTAGTAATTGAACCCGAGTTTTAGTTAAGCACACAGTCTCCCAGCTAAGGCTTATATTTCCCTGACTCTTTCTGCAGTGAGGGGTAGCCAAATAATTACGTTCTAGCCAAAAGGATGTAAGCAGATGTGAGGGGGGCACTCTCCGTGACACGGCCTCCACTTTCCTTCTCTTCCTGCTGCTGGCTGGAATACAGATGAAATGGTGAAAGCAGTAGCAGCTATCTTAGATTACGACAGAACAACAAGATGGAAGAATGCTAGGCCTCGGGTTACTATCTCCCACCTGACCAAGTGCAATTTCTCCTAACTGGCATTCCTGGATGCCAAGCCATTCCTTTTTTTCTCCAAGCCACTCCTCATGCTTCTATAGGATTTTTTAAAAATTATGTTTCTTGATGAAAAGACTTTCAAATGTAGTCTGCATTCTTCAACCAGACACACAAGAGCTTCAATAATCTGTCTCTTCCCTACATTTCCAGTCTCATTCCCTGCCAAATTCTTCTGCATGCTTTCTGCTTGCAGTCAGCAAACCTCTGGCTCTCCAAAACACATAAGGCATGTCTTCCTCTTTTGGTCTTTCATGCCCAGTTCAATGCCACCCCTAAGGAAGTCCTCTGAGCTACCCAGTCAAGGACTCGTCAGGGTGCTCTGAGCTGCCACAGCTCATGGTTTGTTCCCTGTTGTAGCACATAGTTCACCCTTGGATTGTAGTTGGCTGTTTCCCTAATTGCTCTCCAATAAAACCATAAGCCACTTAATTGAAGAAATCAGTTTTAGCCAATTTTCTTTGTGTATACACATTTTTATTGAAGTATAGCATATGTTGAGAAAATTGTATAAATAATAAATGTACAGCCAGAGAAAGTTTAATAAAGTGAACTTCCCATATAATCAGCACCCAGATCATGAAACAGAACATTACTATCCTCCCCCACAGAAACTCTCTTGTACTCTTTTTACGGTCAGCACCGCCCAAAGGAAACTACTATCTTGACTTTTAACATCATAGATGAATTTTGCCTGTTTTTGAAAGAGGCAAAAGTAAACATAAGTTGAATCATATGGTTTATACTCGATTTTTGTCTGGTTTCTTTTGCTTAACATTACGTATGTGAGTTTCATCCATGTTGTTGCAGGTGGCTGCAGTTCATTCACTCTTACTGCTGTCTGGTTTTCATTGTATGAATATACCACAATGGATGCATCCATTCCACGATGGATGGGCATTTGGGCTGTTTCCACTTTGGAGTTATTCTCATCAGTGTTGCTATGAACATTCTTTTTTCTTTTCTTTCTTTTTTTTTTTTTTTTTTTTTGAGACGGAGTTTCACTCTTGTTGCCTAGGCTGGAGTGCATCTCGGCTCACAGCGACCTCCACCTCCCAGGTTCAAGTGATTCTTCTGCCTTAGCCTCCCAAGTAGCTGGGATTACAGGCAAGCACCACCATCCCTGGCTAATTTTTTATTTTTAGTAGATATGGGGCTTCTCCATGTTGGTCAGGCCAGCCTCAAACTCCCGACCTCAGGTTATCTGCCCACCTCGGCCTCCCAAAGTGCTGGGATTAGAGGCATGAGCCACCATGCCCGGCCAAATATTCTTGTGCATGTCTTCTGGTAAACATATGAGCACATTTCCGAAGGGTATTTACTAGGTGTGGAAATTCTGAATCATGGGATAGGCATATGGCCAGGTTTAGTAGATCTATTTATCCAGAGGAGTTGTGTTAATTTACATTCCTACTAGAAGTGTCTGAGAGCTCCATATTCTCACCATCCATCATCAGTAGTCTGTTCACGTCTCCCTTCTTCCCCTTCCTTGCCCAGAACAAGGCAATACAGACAGACAGTGAGAGTACCATGAATGTTTGTATAACGGTGTACAATTGAGTTGAACCATCGGAGGAGCAGAGGGAGGTAAAAATAATGAATGTTTAAACCCATACCGAGTGCTGAGTTCTTGACATGCTTTACAGTATTTAATCACCATAATCACTCTCTACACTCTAAATCCAGTGAAGCCCAATAAACTCCCAAATTAGGAAACTAAAGACCAGAGAGATTAGGAAACGTATGCAGAATCACCATCACTAAAGGTAGAGGTTGAAGCTGAGCCTCCAAAGTCCACCTGCTTTCCATTATATACTGTTGCGTTCTGGCACTCATTACAATTTGCTGCTCCTATTCTTTAACTACTTAAACATACAGCTATATTTGCCAATGATTCAGCACCCAACATCTGCCTTCTGACTGATGGTGGTGTTTTTTGATCCTGCTATTTTCATCCCAGTCTCAGAGGGAGTGACTTGGAGGGAAAGTGTCTGACCCAAAGAGCACCTTCAGATGTTTCGGAAGGCTAAGATCTCAACGATGCCCATGGGGCTCTGATCTCTATCCAGGGATGTCTGCATTCAGAATCTATAAACGACTCATTACGTATGAATATTGCATATAACGCCAAGAATGTCTGTGCTAGAGGAGCAACCAGCAGCCATTGCTTGCAGAACTTCAACTGCCCACCAGGGGACACCATTGCCTCCAGTTTCCTACCGTGGGAAAGAGGGAATTCCCCCAAACTCCTCGGGCCTCCACTCCAAGCCTTTGCATTTGACTTTGAGCAATGATTCAGGTTTCTTTTTTCAAGTCAAGCCCTTTACCTTCCTATTTGGATATTGACAGTTGGGGATGAACTGGAGACATTGAATCAACAGATTAAGGGCTCCAGGGATAGCTGCTGTTGTTGGCAGTGGTTTCAGTGTGGCAAATATTAATGGTAACATTGGTGATGCTGGTGGCTATCAGATCAGTGGGATGCTTTACAATGCATTAATGTCCTCCATAAATACCGTCTCATTTAACCACCATATAAGAAAGTATTATTCCCACCTAGCTGAAGAAACTAGGGAAACTGAGGGACTTACCCTAGGCCACCCAGCTTGTAAATCAGAAAGAGAATACAAACCCATGAATCCTGTTAACAAATCCTCTATTCAGGGTTTAATTTGTGTACCTAAAATACAACTGTTTTTAAGAAATGCCTCTGAAGGGTTGGTAAAGCAAATACTGCTAACAGATTAGCCTGCAACTTTGCCTGCCTCCTCACCAGCATCCAGGCTCTCACTCCAACCCTCTCAATGTGTCAAGGCCCATTTAAAAGCCCACCTCCTCCATGAAACCTTCTGTCCTGAAGCCACTGGTGTCAGAGAGTGAGAGTTGAAGGGGTTCCTTGTCTAATGACTTTCAAACTAGGTGCTGAAAAACTACAAGGGTCCTCGCGACCTACACTGGGACAAACAGGTGCTGGGTTCATGTGGCAGGGAGGGGTCATGAGCTCCCAGCAGCAGATTCACCTTTATCTGCCATGGATTTGGGATTTCTGTAAAATTTCATCTGAAAAAGGTTCTGCTGCTAACATAATACATAATATTTTATGTATCACATACACATAATTATTATATTGCATATTATATAATATAGTATTTCTATGTAGTATATTATAAAAATATGTAATATAATATTGAATATATTGAATCATGTAATATAGTATTGAATATAATATTTTATATATTATATTGTATTCAATACTATATTACATGATTCAATATATTACTCAATATATTATTCAATATATTATTATAGTATAACATTTTATATTATACTTATTTTTCTATTATATAATATTGATATTATATTGTTATATTGTTATATTTATATTTTCTATTATATATCATGTTATAATAATATATTATATATTATATATATTATATATATCATATTATATATTA
>NC_045440.1:21828849-21879394 GCF_002776525.5 Piliocolobus tephrosceles | reverse complement strand
AATATGCACTGTAATATAATATAATATTATATATAATATATTGTTATATTATATATAATGCACTATAATATATTAACATATAATATATTATATAATATATAATACAATTAAAATATAATATATTAAAATATAATATAATATATTATATAATATATAATATAATTAAAATATATTAAAATATAATATATAATATATTAATATGTATTAATGTATTATATTAATGCATATTAATATAAACTAGTATATATCATATACTTATATATGATATATAATACATGTTATAATAATACAATATATAGTATGACAACACAATATATTATATATTATAATTTATAATATATTATTATATTATCTATTTTATATAATGTTATATATTTTTATTATATAAATTATATGTAATATAATTATATTACTACTATAAAATTTTAATATGACATAGTAATGATAGCATAATAAGCAGCATCCAGTCCAACCTTCTCATTCTACAAATTGGAAGCTCCTACAGCACTTGCTGTTCACTATGAATTTGACACCTGGTATATTCTACCCCTGTTGATATAATTGTTTTTTCTTGTGTATATCTGTCTCCCCAACTTGAATATAAACTCCTCATGGGCAACGATGAGATCTTATATTTGGTTATCTCCAGGGTTAACAAAGCTTAAGATATGTTTATTTATTACGACTATTCCATCGTCTGCTTCAGGTATTTCTTTAAAGACATAACACAATGCAGACAGAGCTAAAGCCCTACCCCAATCCCTGCCTGCTCACTCTCTTCTCAGAGGCAACCACAACCCTCATGTTCATGTGAATCATTTCTGTGAATGCACAGAAGCGTTAGTGTGAATGCACAGAAAATGCATCTTATGTGTAATTTATTGTTTCCTGATTTCCAGTGCTTTATGTCAGTGGTCACTTCTTTATCCTTTTGCACCTTGAGTAATGTGGGGACCAGGTGTGAGAAGAAGATTGCTTTTTCAGATCTATCATGTTCTCCAGTTGGACTCTAAGCTCCTTGAGGGCTCCTTGACGGCAGACAGCACGTTCTGCAACCTCCCAATACCCCTCTTCCCAATTTAAATCACATGCTGACTCCAGGGACAATTCCTACTCATCCTTTAAGGATATGGCATTTCCTCCTCTGGAGAATCCATGGCTAGGAGCAATGTCAGCAGAAAGCAGCATCCTAGGTGATTAAACATGCAAGATTTGGGGCCAGATGGTGTGCATCTTGGCTTTGCTTCTTACTAGCTGAGTGGCTGCAACAAAGTTAGTCAACTTCTCCTGCCTTGGTTTCTTTTTCCATAAAATGGAGGTATAATAGCCTCTGTGTGTGGGGTTGCTGGGACGACTAATATAATCAATATCGATATTAATATACAATCAACTGATATTACATCAATTGATATCATCAATAAGTACAAGTACAGTGCTTTGAACAGTGCATTCTAAGCTTTAGGTAAGAAGTAGCTACTATTGTTTTAGTGCCAAGCTAAGGATTTCTGCATTGCTGAATTTCATTAGTTTGGAAACATTCAAACTAATGAAGCATTTGGACTGTTTCATGCACTCCCAATGCAAGTTCAGGTCACCCTAAAACATCTGGACATGAAATGGGGCAGCCTCCCCCCCAGCACTCATCCCTCACTGGAGGGTGGATAAGTGTGTCCCTGAAAACCAGGTGTCTCACCTGGCTGCTCCTTTCTCCTGCTCTAGGATTCCCCATCCCTGGGAAATTTCCACACTTTTCCTCCTGCTCACATCTCAGATGGCACCAAACGGCTTATATCCGTATTTGAGGAAGGTAGCCATCAGGAATGTGGGGCCTTAATGTGCCCGTGGGGACTGGTTTCCCAGGGGCCTTCAGCTGAGCTCAGTAGTCAGAGTCTGGGTCCCCCACCTGCAGCCTCCTCTTCAAGATCACCTGCTTAGGCCAGACCCCTCCCTGCCACCTGCTCTCCATTGTTCTCCCCTTGCCTCCTCTAGCTGACCTTGATTCTCTCCAGATGTCTAGGGAAGAGGCGCTGTCATGCTTGATCTGGCCGGTCAGTTTCTCTATTTGCCAATCAGCTAACTGCTGGCTTTTTGTTTGTTTGTTTTGTTTTTGTTTGTTTTGTTGTTGGTTGTTTGTTTGAGACTGGGTCTTGCTCTGTCACCCAGGCTGCAGTGCAGTGGTGCCATCTCACTGCAACCTCTGCTTCCCAGACTCAAGCAGCCCTCCCACTTCAGCCTCCCCACCACACACATCCCCCTTCCCCCAGTAGCTGGGACCATGGGCATGCAGCACCATGCCTGGCTAATTTTTGTATTTTTGGTAGAGATAAGGTTTCACCATGTTGCCCAGGCTTAACTGCTGGCTTTGACAGGAGAACATGTGAATGAGATTTTTTTTTAAGTCCTTTACATTTCCATTGCCATGTCATAGAAATAAAACACTGGAAAGGGGCTTTGACCGTGCCTGTGACATTGTGTTTCTTTTCTCTTAAAGTACATGAGATAAATCAAATTATAGCAATTACCTCCACTTTTTAAATTGTTTAAAACATGTGGCCGGGCACGGTGGCTCATGCCTATAATCCCAGCACTTTGGGAGGCCGAGGCGGGCAGATCACGAGGTCAGGAGATCAAGACCATCCTGGCCAACACAGTGAAACCCCGTCTCTACTAAAAATATATATATATATAAAAAGTAGCCGGGCATGGTGGTGGGTACCTGTAGTCCCAGCTACTTGGGAGGCAGGAGAATGGCATGAACCCAGGAGGCGGAGCTTGCAGCGGGTCGGGATCGCACCACTGCACTCCAGCCTGGGCAACAGAGTGAGACTCCGTTTCAAAAAAAAAATCAATTAATTAATTAATTAATTTTTTAAAATTTTTAAAAATAAAAAATAAAACATGTCAGTGTAAAAAAAAAATCACATTTTTTAGGAGATCGAAATAAAACTGACCTACACATTGAGAGACATAGGTCAAAGTTCTGACTTGGTCACTGACATGTAATTTTTGGTGAGTCATTTAGATTATCTGAACCTCAGTTTCTCCACTACTACAATGATACCTAAGGCCTTTATCATGCAATTCTGTGGATGTTTAAGTGGGAATGCCGCAATGTCTCCTGTTCCTGGACATTCTCCTCTCTCTGCCATTCCCTGCTTCCATGCCTTCCAGCTTGTTCCCTATCTCCTTCTTTCCTCCCCCAGCCCCTCAAGAGGGGAAGGGAGCCTGGATAAATATATGAATGGATGAAAGGTTCTGTCCATGCCCAAAGTATTTCAGGCATCAGGGCGCTGCTGCAGGGTGGTCTCGGAGGTTTGCCCTTCCTTCCCCACATGCCTGAGGTGGCCATTTCCCTTCTGAGCTGTGAAAACAACAGGAGGGTCTTGCCTGCCTCCCTCCCTGGGAGCAATAGGGATGGGATTTGCCTGAGACCAAATTGGAACTCCTGGCTGAGCAAATTCCTCCCCACCCAGTGGTCCACGGTTGTGCCGTCCCAAATAATTTTCAGGAAAGTGTCCATCAGAGGAGCCACAGTCAGAAGCCCTGAGAGAAAGCCATCTGCTTTGTGAGGCAGCCTCTCCAGTCCCCCAGGTCCTGTCCAGTCTCAAGGATCAGTAGAATCCTCTGGAGAGCCAAGCAGAGGCCTGGCACCCAGCCGCTCACCCACGGGGATCTGCACCCACCCCGTGCCTGGAAATGGGCTCCATCACCTTCTCAGATGATCATCCACCTGGGAAGGTGTCACGTTGGGGCACCAGGAGGCCACAATAACCTGCTTCACGTTATGGTGGGCACTGCGCGGCAAGGAGTGGCAGAGGGAAGGTCTCAAATTGCTCTGGCAAGCAGCGCAGGGTGGGAAGGTCAGATCCTCCTCCCTTAGACAAACAACACCTGATGTATCTCCCAGGCGAGGGTCTTCGTTAAACTGTTGAGCAGACCAGGCTTGGAAGGACCAAGCCCACCCAGTGAGAGGGCAGGGAAACTTCTGCAGACTCAGCCCTGCAGCCCGGGGCTCTCCAGAAGCCAATAGCCATGGAGGGGTGAGAAGAGGTGACCAGGGCACCGTTAGCAAAATACTCTTGGATTCCTATTGTCCAGTAAATGCCCCCTGGTGGCTTTTCTGGGGCCATAGCCTTGATGAGGGGTGTGATAAGGTTGAGCTATCATCTGCTGCAAACGTTTCCCAAACCTTCATGCCTTGGCCTTACAGAAAGGCCTGCAGGGACAGCTGGCACAAACAGCTACAGAGTGGCGAGGTCAGATATTTTTAAAGGGTTCTGGGATGGAAGAGAAGAGGACTTTTGGCAGGTATGAGATAGGAAGCATGAATGGGTATGAGCATGAGATAAAGAGCACAGAAACACATGAGGTCTGGAGTCCCCAAGAGGAATGATGGAGACCATCGCGTGAACCTATAGTGGCCTCTGCCTCCTCCTCATAAAGGCCCCTCCCTCTCTGGCTGAGCCACTCAGAGCCCTTGGCTCTCACTACTCAAGGGAGAGAGTGTTTGCTGGACCAGTAGCACCGGCATCACTTGAGAGTTTGTCAGAAGCACAACCTTAGGGCCCTCCCAGATCTACCAAAACAGAATCTACTCTTTTTTTTGGCTGGAGTGCAGTGACATGATTGCACTGCAACCTCTGCCTCCCAGGCTCAAGCGATCCTCCCCTACCCCTCAGCCTCCTGAGTAGCTGAGACTACAGGCACATGCCACCACACCCAGCTAATTTTTTGTGTTTCTGTAGAGATGGAGTATCACCATGTTGCCCAGGCTGATCTCAAGCAATCCACCTGTCTCAGCCTCCTAAAGTGCTGAGATTACAGGTGTGAGACATCACGACTGGCCTCAGAATCTACATTTTAACAAGATCTTCAATGTGTGTAAGCAGTGCCCCCCAGCAGTTGGTCTCTTTACCCTCCCTTCTTGTGCCAGGTCTCTCATAACCTGCAGCTCTGCCCTCTGCCAACCACCAGCTGGAAAACAAAGGTCAGACTAATTCATGCCACTCTGTAAATGGTGGAGGATCACATAATGTGCCACCAAACTCACATCACATTTTCATATTAACACATGACAATAATCTTAACCAAATGCCACAGGGAAAAATGTAGGGCCCAGAGCAAGACCAGTGGGGAGGGGCTGCCGGGGAACCACTGAGGAAAGGAAGTGGCCTGAGGACAGTGTCATTTGCCTCTGGTTCCATTCTTCAATGGCCCTGCCTAGTGGGCTCCCTTGGGAGAAGAAAAAGAGAAACAAGCCAGGAAAGAGGGTAAACTGAGCTAGGAATTTTGGAGAAGCCGTGGACAACTGCTGCAACCCTCAGGACGTTGTCCACAGTCTTGGCTGCCTTCCTCATTCTGTGAAACTGATGCATACTTTCTCTTTTCCCAGTGTCAACCCAAACAATGAAACCCAGGCTGTCAAAAAGCCTGATACGTTCTCAAAGTCATTTCCGAAGAGCCAGGTTGACAGGTGTTTATGGAACACCTGCTATGTGCACAGTGCATGGGGTGGCAGGGAAGGCACGGGCTTTAGAGCCAGGACAACCTCGGTTAACAGTGAGAACCTGGGCATGTTACCTTCATGCCTGAGCTTGCTTCACTGCACAAAATGGTCCCCAGTGGGTTGTAGTGCTTATTGAATGTCTATAGTGATCCACAGACTCACTGTGGTGAGCCTAGAGTGAGCATTCAACAGGTGTCAGTCTTCTCTGCCCTGTCCTGTGTGAGGCAGGAAGAGAAGAAGCCAAAACACAACCCTGGGCCTCAATAAGGTTTACAAGAAAACTGGTGCTATGGTTTGAATGTGTCCCCTCCAAAGTTCAGGTGTTGACATTTCATGGCCAAGGTGATGGTATTAAGAGATGGGGCTTTAAGAGGTGATTAGGTCATGAGGGCTCCTCCCTCATAAATGGGATTAAGTCCCTTGTGAAAGTGACTTCACAAAGGGTTCAACCTCTTGCCATGTGAGGACACAGTGATCCTCCCTTCTGGAGGCTTCAACATAAGGCACCACCTTGGAAGCAAAGAGCAGCTCTCACCAGACAACCAAACCTGCTAGCACCTTCATCTTGGACTTTGCAGCCTCCAGAACTGTGAGAAAATAAATGTCTGCTCTTGATCAATTACCTAGTCTATGGTATTTTGTTATAGCAGCACAAACAGACTGAGGCAACTGGTGAGCATCAAAAGATTTAATACTCTAAGGCAATATAAGATTATGTGCCCAAATGAGCCGCAGAGCCATCGATGAAGGCTGGAGAGGGCTACAAAGTCTTTTGGGTGGAAATTGAACCAGTGAACATAAACAAGAGATAGAAAATGTTCATGCAGCTTGCAAAAAGGCCTAGGGCTGATAGAACTGAGCATTAAACGATTGGAAACCATGACAAACCAGTCGGGAGAGGGAGGGGAGAATGTCAGTAAGGAAGGGGAGGGAAGACAGGGAAGCTGAGGATTATGACTAACTATCCAATCTTAAATCTTGTAGCTGTCTGCTCCCCTAATCCATTCCTTTCCATTAAAACCACAGTAAAGTCTCTGGCTTTCCCTTCACCCTCTCTATGTCCCAGCTGACCCTGGTGTTTCCCTGCATGGCCCTGCAACCTGTGCCCCCTGCTTCTAGGGTATGTGAGCATAAAACTTTCTTCCAGGCTGGGTGCAGTGGGTCATGCCTGTAATCCCAGCATTTAGGGAGGCCAAGGCAGGTGGATCATTTGACGTCAGGAGTTGGAGACCATCCTGGACAGCATGGGGTACTAAAAATACAAAAAAATTAGTTGGGTGGGGTGGCGTGTGCCTGTAATCTCAGCTACTCAGGAGGCTGAGGCAGGAGAATCACTTGAACCTGGGAGGTGAAGGTTGCAGTGAGTCGAGGTTGCTCCATTGCACTTCAGCCTGGGCAACAAGAGTAAAACTCTGTCTCAAAATAAATAAATAAATAAATAAATAAATAAATAAATAAATAAATAAAACACCTTCTTCCTTTGTGACATTCACTTCTGGGTCTGTGTGTCTTACCATACCTAATTAAAACAAACCCCAGATACCTTTTCAAACACACATATATGGGCGAATTCTATGGGCTCTGGTTGTACTTCCTACCCTGGAGAGTATCAGCGGAGGCAGGTGGGGTGGGTGGAAGGATTGAGGGTGATGCAGTGGAGACATCCACGGGCCTAGAGGTTTAGGGACTCAACTTTGTTATAGTTCTGTCATCTCTGTAAACTTGAGGCTCCTTCCTAGAAAAGCAAGACATTTTCTTAGATAATCCAGAGGTCCCTTCTGGCTCTTAGATAGTTTCTAAAACATGAAATGGAGCAATGTAAAAATGTTTATGTGTAATATGAATTTGGGAGGAAAAAAGGATACAAAATTATATTTATCCTACCATTGAAGATAGCCAAAGACTGGAAGAAAATACACAAAGAAAGCAGTTTTAATGAAGGGATAGGATCATGGGTCTAAAGAGATATTTATAACTTAAAAGGAAAAAAGGATCCAAAGTTCACATCTGTATAGTCAAAGTCAAGCTGGTAGGGCCTCCTTCATCACTGCTACTCTTTTGCTAGTGCCCCTATACTAGTTTCTTACTGCTGCAGTGGCAAATTACCATAAAGTTAGTGGCTTAAACAATGCACATTTATTATGCTATAGTTCTGGAGATCAGAAGCCCACACTGGCCTATTGGGCTAATATCAAGGTGTCATCAGGGTTATGTTCCTTCTGGTGGCTCTAGGAGATAACCCACTTCTTTTCTTTCCCTGCTGCCTCCATCAGTTGACTCCTGTCCTCCTTGCACCCTCAAAGCCAGCAAGGGCCAGACGAGTCTTTCCCACAGTTGAATCTTTCTAGCCTTGCTTCACTTGTCACATCTTGTCTGACTCTGATTCTCCGGCCTCATACTTGTACTGATAAAGACCCCTGTGACTACAACAGGCCCACTTGGATAATCCAGAATAACCTTCCCATCTCATGATCAGCGGACCAGCAAAGCTAATTCCATCTGCAGCATTAACGTTCGCTGTCTACTTACATAGCATAGTCACAGAATCTGGGGATTAGGGGTTGGCCATCACTGGAAGGGGGCATTGTTCTGGGCTGCAGCCCCTAAGTGTCTCCAGATTGCCTTGCACATTTTCACCCAGTTTAAACTGCATAAACACAGCAAGGAGAGGAGGATGAGCCTTCCACTGTGATTTCCCTGGGGGTCCTTTGGCCCCTCATGGACAATTCTGCTAGCCAGTAAGATGTCTCTTAACAACTGGAGCTGGACATTGAGCCAGCAAGCATTTATGGAGCACCTTCTGTATGCCGAGAACTAAGCCAGACTTTAGGGATGGTACAAATATGAGGAGGATACAGTCCCTTCTCAGGGAGCCCATAGTCTCACAAAGAAGATGAGCCATCCACACCCCCCAAATACAAAGCACAAGGGGAGGAAAGACGCAGTGAGGTAAGGCTGAGGACCATGAGCTGTGGCCCCACTCACAGGCCTGAGGAGGGTGTGGTGGAGGAGGGCAGTCCAGGCTCAGCTCCAACTTGATATTTTTCATTTTTTAAAGTTATCAATGAGTACAAGGAAATACACCCTGTTCCACTATCCTCCTGTACCTCTCCCAACCTACTGTTTCCATCTCTCCATCTCACTGAGAGGAGGTAACTACTCTATGGAAAAAAAGAATACATATGTATATATCTTGTTCCTGATATAGTCTGTATGTTACAGTGCTCAAATGAAAAACATTATATAGGTCACTTATAATGCTGTTTTATACAATGGGTTTTGTCTATAACACATTTTGCAGCTTGGACCAGTCTCTAACCGAATTGAAGATATATTCCCAAGTCAATACATTGTGTATTTGTGTACTTCTAGGGCAAATCGCCAAACACAGAATAGCTGTGTCAAAGGATATGCTCAGTTTTAATTTTGACAAATATTCCCAAGTTGCCATCCAAAAACAGTCCTGCATCCTTAGGGACAAGAATATGCTCTGAGAGATGCAATGTTAGGCAATTTCATTGTTGTGCAAACATCACAGAGCTACTTACACAAACTTAGACGGATATAGTCTACTACACACCTAGGCTACATGGTATGCCCTGTTGCTCCTAGGTTACAAACCTGTACAGCATGTTACTGTACTGAATACGGTAGGCAAACGTGACACAAGGTAAGAATTTGTGCATGTAAACATATCTAAACATAAAAAGGTACAGTAAAAATAGAGTATTATAACCTTATGGAACCACCATCATATATGCTGTCTGTCACTGACCAAATGTCACGATGCAGTGCATGACCTTATGAGAGAAGCCGCTCCTCCATGCTCTACACTGGACATTATCCATTTTCTTTCAACCTTTGTCAGTCTGAAAGGTGGAAAAGGCTTGTCTCCATGTGATTTTGATTTGCATTCCTTCACTGATGAAGTATACTTACAATTATTTTTTCACATGCTTGTTTGTGTTTTATATCTTTGAGCTGTCTGGAATTTATTTTGTCATAAGAATAGGACTTTATATTTTCCAAATGGCAGCACTTTTTATTAAATAATTCACACCCAACTCTCAATTTTAAAAATGAAAGGAGGCTATCTCAATCTAAACCTCACACTATATACAAAAATTAATTCTGAATGAATCATGGATTTAAGAGTAAAGCATAAAACTTTTAGAAGATAACATAGGAGCAAATCTTCAGTATTAGAACTAAGTAAAGAGTTCTTAGGCAGGACATCAAAATCACATCCTGTAAAATTCAAAAATTCATAAATTGATCTTCAATGAAATTAAAATCTTTAGTTCTGTTGAAGATCCTGTTAGAGGGATGGAAACACAAGCTACAGACTGGGAGATAATATTTGCAAATCACCTATCAGACAAAGACTTACATACAGCAATATATAAAGAACTATCACAACTCAATAGTTAAAAAGGAAAGAAAGAAAATTCAATTATAATACGAGCAAAAGGCTTGAACAGATATTTCACTACAGAGGAAATATGGATGGCAAACAAGCACATGACAAAGTATTCAACATCTCTAGGCATTTGTGAAATGCAAATTAAAGATTTAAACCACAATAAGGCCAGGCACAGTGGTTCACACCTGTAGTCCCAGCACTTTGGGAGGTGGAGGCAGGATTGTTTGAGCCAAGGGCTTTGAGACCAGCCTGGGCAACAAGGTGAAACCTCATCTTTACAAAAAATGTAAAAATTAGCTGAGCAGGGTGGCACACACCTGTAGTCCCAGCTATTCAGGAGGGTGAGGTGGGAGAATCTCTTGAGTCCAGGAGTTTGAAGTTGCAGTGAGCCATGATCTCTCCACTGCACTCCAGCCTGGGCAACAGAGCAAGACCCTACTCTAAATAAATACATAAATAAATAAAAAGTCGGTAGTCTCGTAACTGTAATGTCCCAATGTAAATTTCCTGTTTTCTACATTGTCCTACAGTTGTATAAAATGTCACTGGAGGACAACTTCCTGTGAATCTACAATGATTCAAAAGAAAACATTAAAGAATGTTCTAATATAAAGAGACTTTGAAAAGATGAGAGAAGAAAACCAGCTTTGCCAAAGTCTTTCCCATTGCACAGGTAGTTTTCTTTGGTGGCCGCTTTATCAGCAATAACCTATTAACTTTCCTTCCTCCAGAGACACATGACATACCATCCTTTTGAAAAGTTGCCAGTCGAATGGAAGGCATCTTAGACCAGGACAGACAAAAAAGTCGCATTAAAAAAAAAAAAATGGTTAAAAAAAAATCAGCCTACCCTTTTTCCAGATTACCAACAGTTACCATTTAACCCATTGGCTTTATGGTGTGGGATCTAACTGCATCCTTGTTTCAGAACCAATTGATGTAAGTTTCGTAGATCTTGTGCCTTTGCTCCTACATACTTCAGTGTTAATTTCCTAAGAATATTCTCTTATACACTGACAGTACAGTGTACAACTTCAGTAAATTTAACATTAATTCAATGCTTCCACCATCGTCCTGACGCTGAGACTCATGCCTGTAGTCCTAGCACTTTGAGAGGCCAAGGCAGGAGGATCACTTGAATCCAGGAAATCGAGGCTGCACTGAGCTATGATGGCATCACTGCACTCCAGACTGGGCGGCAGAGGGAGACCCTGTCCGTAAAAAAAGAAGGCAAAAGCCAAGGAAAGAAAATACTTCTATCACCTATGTTCCACTTTCGTCCGTGTCACGGTACCGTCCAGTCCAATCACAGTACCAGCTGGTCCAATTTGGCTAACCCATTGTTTAGCCAAGGGGTTAAATGTTAACAGTTGGTAATGTGGAAAAAGAGTATGCTGATGTTCTTTTGAACTACTTTTTTAAATGCAGGTTTTGCCCCATCCTGGCCTAAAACGCCTTCCATCCTTCTGGAAACTTTTCGGAAGGATGGTATGTCATGTGTCTGGGGAGGAAGGAAAGTTAATAGGTTATTGCGGATAAAGGAACCACCAAAGAAAACTTGTGCAATGGGAAAAGGCTTTGGCAAATGTGGTTTCCTTCTTTCAGCCTGGGGTCAGGCTGCACCTACTTGTCATGCCTCTTTGAGATCGTAGATATTGCAGATCTGAGTTTGCCACCATCTCTCCCAGAGAGAGAGAGCACCCAGAACTCTCACGGTACCGTGCGGCTGCAGCGACTGCGTCCTCACCCCGTGTGACTGGCTCTGAGGGTCCTGAAGAGCTAACCGGAGTGTTCGTCTTGGTCATCCCATCCCCATGAGCTTCTCAACTTCTGTTGCGGGTGGGTTGGGGCAGAGGAGCCCAGCTTTGGGGTGCGCTCCCGACCTGGGAAAACGGCTCAGGGCAGAGGGAGGAGAGCTGGGTGAAGGAAGGAGAGGGAATTGGGGAAGGAGAGGGAATTGGGGAAGGAATCCCCTAGGGAGGAGCGGAGCCGGCTCTTGGTCAGGCCTTCCCGTTCCGCGGCGTCACCTGGAGCGCAGGGCGGCCAATCCGCGGCGCGGCCCGTCCCGCGGCCAATGGGAGGGCGGCGCGGCTCGCTTCCCCCGGGGCTATAAGCGCGCCGGGAGGCGGAAAGTGAAAGCTGTGCAGGCTGGGCGGGCGCAGCGGGGCCAGAGTGGGGCAGCCGGGATGCTCAGGGCCACGGAGCCGCTGCCCGGGGAGGCGAAAGCGGAGGGGGCCGCGCGGCCAACCCCATCCAAGCCGCTCACGTCCTTCCTCATCCAGGACATCCTGCGGGACGGCGCGCAGCGGCGAGGCGGCCACACGAGCAGCCCGAGACGGCGCGACCCGGAGCCGGAGCCAGAGCCGAAGGGAGGACGCGGCCCCGCCGGGGTGCAGAACGACCAGCTGAGCCCCAGGCCCCGCTCCGCGCCGGAGGAGGCCGAGACGCTGGCGGAGACCGAGCCAGGTAAGCGGCGAGGCCAGGGCCCGAGGGCAGCCTAAGGCGGACCCCCCAGAGCTCGGGGTGCAGGGACGCGGGGCCCCGCGGCGACAGGCAGAGGGACCTCCCCGCCTCCGCAGCCACGCGTGCGCGCCCTGGGGACGAACCCTGAGCCCCAGCGTCAGGGCGGCGCAGGATTCTGACACTGCAGGACTCTCCCGGCTCCGTGCCCTCCGCTCCCCGGGGCTCAGAAGCCGGCGCGACCGCAGCGCGACCGCCCTCCACCGTCCCGGGAGCGGATCCCGCCCCGCGCCACCCGCGATCGGCGCCAGCCCCACGGTAGTTACGAGAACTAATGATAACTTATTAATAGTGACAAAGTAGGGGTTGACCAGGAAAGCCTCCGTGTGCTTCCCAATCCCGTGGGCAGTAAAGCGGTACATTTTGGGTTCCCTCCAGGAAAGAGTTATTTTCTTTCCTGTCACTTCTGATGAGGCGACCGAACGCCTCGTTTAGCGAAGAGGGAATTAAAGCCCAGAATGAGTCTGCCTCTGCGTCTCCCGTTGCACAAGCCCTCTCTTGCCCACCTGAGTCTTAACACCGGATGCCTTTTGGTCCGGCCTTCCCAGGTGTCTTGTTCCTCTGTCTTCCCTGCCTCCCTCTCCCGCCTCTCCTCAGCACGCAGATCCGGAATCCCCATCTAATTCCACTAGACAATAGGGAGAAAGTTCAACCACGAAACATCTCTAACTTTGGGTTCTTAATGATTCTTAGAAAATGAATAGGTTATAAACATATTTACTCACTGTTCACTCCGGAGAGCTCCTTAGTCGTGTGAAAAAAGTGAAATGTATCCACGATGACAGTGTGCTGTTTGTTCACTCACTAAAGAGATAAGGGTGGATTGAATTCTGTTCTCTTCCCTGCTAACATGTAACTTTTGTCTTCCCATCCCTCTTTCCCCGCTGTCCTTTCCAGAAAGGCACTTGGGGTCTTATCTGTTGGACTGTGAAAACACTTCAGGCTCCCTTCCAAGCCTCCCCCAAACCCCTAAGCAGCCGCAGAAGCGCTCTCGAGCTGCTTTCTCCCACACTCAGGTGATCGAGTTGGAGAGGAAGTTCAGCCATCAGAAGTACCTGTCGGCCCCTGAACGGGCCCACCTGGCCAAGAACCTCAAGCTCACGGAGACCCAAGTGAAAATATGGTTCCAGAACAGACGCTATAAGACTAAGCGAAAGCAGCTCTCCTCGGAGCTGGGAGACTTGGAGAAGCACTCCTCTTTGCCAGCTCTGAAAGAGGAGGCCTTCTCCCGGGCCTCCCTGGTCTCCTTGTATAACAACTATCCTTACTACCCATACCTGTACTGCGTGGGCAGCTGGAGCCCAGCTTTTTGGTAATGCCAGCTCAGGTGACAACCATGTATGATCAAAAACTGCTTTCCCCAGGGTGTGTCTATGAAAAGCACAAGGGGCCAAGGTCAGGGAGCAAGAGGTGTGCACAATAAAGCTATTGGAGATTTGTGTAGAAATCTCCGATCTTCACTGGTGAGACAATGAAACAACAGAGACAGTGAAAGTTTTAATATCTTTCTCCCAGTGCATTCTGTAGGTAATTTTTTTGCTTCTGGCTACCTGTTTGAAGGGGAGAGAGGGAAAATCAAGTGCTGTTTCCAGCTCTTTGCATGATTTTGGATGAGCTGTACACCTGAGGATTCTGTTCTACAACTCCATCCCCCTGTGTCACTGAATATCAACTCTGAAAAGGCAAACCTAATGGGAGAAAGGACAGCCAGAATGAGGATGTCACCAACTGAATTAAACTTAAGTCCAGAAGCCTCCTGTTGGCCTTGGAATATGGCCAAGGCTCCCTCTGTCCCTGTAAAAGAGTGGGGCAAATAGAGGGTCTCCAAGAGAACGCCCTCATGCTTAGCACACATTTGCATGGGAGGGGGAGATGGGTGGGAGGAGATGAAAATATCAGCTTCTTCTTCTTCCTTTTTATTCCTTTTAAAATGGTACGCCAACTTAAGTATTTACAGAGTGGCCCAAATAGAGCAAGATGCACTGGCTGTGATTTTAAGACAAGCTGTATAAACAGAACTCCACTGCAAGAGGTGGGGCCGTGCCAGGAGAATCTCCGCATGTCCAAGACAGGGGCCTAAGGAGGGTCTCCACACTGCTGCTAGGGACTGTTGCATTTTTTATTAGCAGAAAGTGGAAAGGACTGTCATCAACTTTTTTCTCCCGCATTGGAGAATTTAGAATCAGAAGTTTCCTGGAGTTTTCAGGCTATTATATATATTGTATCCTCAGAGGCGACATATTTCTTCCTTCCCTCCTTTTAAAATTTTTTGTTCCTTTTTTGCAGCAATTACTCACTAAAGGGCTTCATTTTAGTCCAAACTTTTAGTCTGACTGCACCTAACTTATGCCTCACGTATTTAGCCTGAGATCCCGAGATCTGGTCTTTTTTTTTTTTTTTTTTTTTTTTTTTTCAATTTTTTTCCTCTCCCCAAAGCTTTATCTGTCTTGAGTTTTTAAAAAAGGTTGGGGGCAGATTCTGAATTGGCTAAAAGACATGCATTTTTAAAACTAGCAACTCTTATTTCTTTCCTTTAAAAATATATAGCATTAAATCCCAAATCCTATTTAAATACCTGACAGCTTGAGAAGGTCACTGCTACATTTATAGGACCTTCTGGTGGTTCTGCTGTTACGTTTGAAGTCTGACAATCCTTGAGAATCTTTACATGCAGAGGAGGTAAGAGGTATTGGTAAGAGGTATTGGATTTTCATAGAGAAGGAAGAACACAGTGCAGGATGAAGGGCCAGGCTCACTGAGCTGTCCAGTGGAGGGCTCATTGGCGGGGTCATGGAAAAGAAGGCAGCCTAGGCCCTGGGAAGCCCAGTTCACTGAGCAAGCAAGGGACCGAGTGAGCCTTTACAGGAAAAGGCTAAGAAAAGGGAAACCCATTTTAAAACACAGCAAGAAACTGTCCAAACGTTTTGGGAACTGTGTTTATTGCCTATAATAGGTCCCCAAAATGGGTAACCTAGACTTCAGAGAGAATGAGCAGAGAGCAAAGGAGAAATCTGGCTGTCCTTCCACTTTCATTCTGTTATCTCAGGTGATCGGGTAGAGGGGAGACATTAGAAAAACATGAAACAACAAAACAATTACTAATGAGGTATGCTGAGACCTGGGAGTCTCTTGATTCCACTACTTCCATTTAGTGAGAAACCTTTCAATTTTCTTTTATTAAAAGTGCCAATCTACTGTTGGTGGCAAAATTGCCAACATAACTTGATAGAAAGTTGGCCAATTTCACCCCATTTTCAGTGGTTTGGGCTCCACATTGAAATATTCAATGCCATGTACTGCTGACACCCACCGGAGTACTAGCCAGCACAAAAGGCAGGGTAGCCTGAATTGCTTTCTGCTTTTTACATTTCTTTTAAAATAAGCATATAGTTCTCAGTCCCTGCTGAGTACTCTTTCTCTCCCCTCCTCTGAATTTAATTCTTTCAACTTGCAATTTGCAAGGATTACACATTTCACTGTGATGTACATTGTGTTGCAAAAAAAAAAAAAAAAAAAAAAAGTGTCTTGGTTTAAAATTATTTGGTTTGTGAATCCATCTTGCTTTTTCCCCGTTGGAACTAGTCATTAACCCATCTCTGAACTGGTAGAAAAACATTTGAAGAGCTAGTCTATCAGCATCCGACAGGGGAACTGGATGGTTCTCAGAACCATTTCACCCAGACAGCCTGTTTCTATCCTGTTTAATAAATTAGTTTGGGTTCTCTACATGCATAACAAACCATACTCCAGTCTGTAATATAAAAGTCTGTGACTTGAAGTTTAGTCAGCACCCCCACCAAACTTTATTTTTCTATGTGTTTTTTGCAACATATGAGTGTTTTGAAAATAAAGTACCCATGTCTTTATTAGATGTATCTGTGTGTGATTTTCAGTTTCCTAAAAATTACATGCTGTGTCACTTAGATATTTCTAATTACCATATCCTCTTGCCCTCATCCACCTGACACACCAGTTGCAACCTATGGTGATCAAAAGCCTCAGCCTACCCAGTAGCTGATGATGGCCATCCTTTTATAAATGCACTGTCCTTCATTCCTGTTAAGTCATGGGGAGAGGAAGGCCTTTTCTCTCTTCAGTTTAATAATCAACTGTTCCACTATTCACAATAGCAACATCATGGGCTGAATTAGATTTTAAAATGTGGTGCGTATATACCATGGAATACATATGCAACCATCAAAAATAATGAAATCATGTCTTTTGCAGCAATATGGATGGAACTATTGGCCATTATCATAAGTGAAATGACTCAGAGACAGAAAGTCAGAAACGGCATGTTCTCATTTGGAAATGGGAGCTAAACGATGGGTGCCCATGGACATACAGAGTGGAACAAGAGACACTGAAGGCTCCAAAATGTTGGAGGGTGGGAGGAAAGTGAGGGATGAAAAATAACTGGGTACAGTGTTCACTATTCAGGCAATGAGTACTAAAATTCCAGACTTCACCACTGTGCAATAGATCCATGCAACACAACTGCACTTGTACCCCCGATCCTATAAAAATAAAAATAAAAAAATTTAAATAATCACCTACTCCAGCCAAGGAATACCTTTTGTTTAAAAAAAGATAACCAAGTATTTATTTACTTTCTTGAAGACCTTAAAGGGAACACAAAGACTCCAGCAATCCTTTAAAAGTTCCCCTTTGGCCAGGTGCGGTGGCTCATGCCTGTAATCCCAGCACTTTGGGAGACCAAGGCGGGCAAATCACCTGAGGTCGGGAGTTCGAGACCAACCTGGCCAACCTGGTGAAAAAAACCCTGTCTCTACTAAAAAGACAAAAATTAGCTGGGTGTAGTGGCATACGCCTGTAATCCCAGCTACTCCAGAGGCTGAGACAGGAGAATTGCTTGAACCCAGGAGGCGGAGGTTGCAGTGAACTGAGATCATGCCACTGCGCTCCAGCCCGGGCAACAAAGCAAGACTCTGTCTAACAAAAAAAAAAAAAAAAAAAAACCCTTTTATGTTCCACTAGCCCCTCATGCTATAACTTCCCTGGCTCCTGCATCTCCCAAAAAATGTCACCTTCATCCAGAGCTGACAGACCTCTTGCAAGTGACGCCTTTAAACTGGAATCACAGGTATGAAAAATAGGTTTTATTAATGTGTTAAAATAAAACATAAACAATACATCCTTCATCTCCCTGCACTTAAACCTTCATTAAATCCCACAAGAGGAGAATCCCATTCACCTGATTACCTTCAAGAACTGACGGTTTCTTCCTCCCTCCTTCAAGGAAATAGAAGCTTAAAGAGTAAGGTGCTTACTCTAAAGAAAATATATCATAATTTCAAACTTTCATCTAATCCTTTAAGCACATGTACACACAGGTGGGGCTTCTCCTGGCATGCTCACATCATAAGATTTACCTCTTTGCACAAATCTGTAATCATCCTCTCCTTCCCTGGAAGGCCAAGAGCTCTCAAATTACAAAGACACTTGCAGTCAACTAACAGATGTAGATTTTAACACGTCGAAACCCCGTCTCTACTAAAAATACAAAAAAAAAAAAAATAGCCAGGCGTGGTGGTGGGCGCCTCTAGTCCCAGCTACTCGGGAGGCTGAGGCAGGAGAATGGCGTGAACCCGGGAGGCAAAGCTTGCAGTGAGCTGAGATCGCGCCACTTCACTCACTCCAGCTTGGGCAACAGAGCGAGACTCCCTCTCAAAAAATAAATAAATAAATAAAAATAACTAATCCAGAAAATTAAATAAAAATCTACCATCCCTTAAGAAAGTCCTCTTCTCCCTCCTCTTTTTGTCCCTTTTCCCACTTTCTTTCAATGTCTCTGCTAATTTCACACCCCTCTTCTTCTAGCAACTCCCCTTAACATGCCATCCAGCAATCCCAGTTAGAATGCCACATTTTCGTGGCATCTAGAATTTCTTTTCAATTTGTCTCTCAAGTTACTTCTGGTGAAAGTTTCTAGAGCCACTGCAGCTTTGTCATCTGTGGTCCCATTGGTTCTCCCCAAGCCTCCTTAGGAAGGCCAACCATAGCTGTGAGAGGGGAAACGAATGTCAGAGGCTTGCATCTAACAACAATGTTTTCCTTCTATCAGAGCTAATTACTGTTGTAGGGTGATGTTAATTTCACATATCTTAAAGCTGACCTTGAAGAAAACAGTGGCCATTATGAGAAAGTTACTTAGCTTAGGTGCCCGGGAAACAGCTCCAGTTATTGGGAAATTGCACACAGAAGCTTTCTTGAGAGGGTGCTCGGGGCACATCTGGGAGGAAGTGAGGAAGGCAGGGTTGAGGAGAAGGGGAACGTGACTTTTAAGACAGCTGCAACTGAGGCCTCACCCAATACCTTAAGAAGCTCCAAAACCACTGTGCACCAAGTTGAGGATTGTAGGCTGGACATTTGTATCCCAGCATCAGCTGCCTCCCGAAAATGAGAATAACCTTGGGCAATGTAGTCCTGTCTGTGTTAGGCGATGGCCATCGAGGGACCCAGCTGTGATTCATTGCACCAATATGCCTAGCAGCTAGGAGGGGGCACATCAGCCCTGCACAGCAGGACTCAGTGGAGCACCATGTGATCCACGATAAGACAGGATCCTTTCCTTGGTCACTCTTTGGGCCACAGTCTCCACCATTTATCGCAGTGAGAAAATCGGTGTCAGATGAGCTTTGGAGCTCTGAGTTCTGCACCCAGACAGCCAGACTCTGCTCCTCCCATGGCCATGATGAACACGTCACCAGGGCATGCTTTTCAAAGCTGAGAGTTATTTACTGCTCAAGAAAAATGGCAGGACCGATAGCCCTGGGACATGAAGAGCTCCTAGTTTAGCCTAGACTTGGCCTTCATGCAAACTTTCCCAGACAGACTACCCCTTGGAAAGGGTTATCTAAAGTCTGCAAGGGAAAGGAAAAGAATTTCAGTTTCCATGGTATGTACTCCCCTAATTTATGCAAAGGCTGTAGATAGATACAGACTTGACTTATTTCCTGAGCTTGCTCTGGGTCCAATATGGAGTTTAGGATAGATTTAGGACAGAGATTTAGGATAGATCCATTGTGTGGCATCTTCTAACTGGGCATTCTTCACCTGTTTCCAGCCAGCTCCGTCATGGGAAGAGCCTGTACTGGGGAGGTGTGACCAGGTAGAGAGAAAAGGGTGATACACAGAGAAAAGTTCTATTTTCTCATTGGAATGATTATGGGATACCTAGAGAATTTGTTTAAAGCCTAGTGTATTAGTTCATTTTCACACTGCTATAAAGAACTGCCCAAGACTGGGTAATTTATACAGGAAAGAAGTTTAACTACTCAAAATTCCACAGGCTTAACAGCAAGCATAGCTAGGAAGCCTCAGGAAACCTACACTCATGGCAGAAGGCAAAGGGGAAGCAAACAAGTCTTACATGTGGCAGGTGGGAAGTGAACTGAGAGCACAGGAAAAAAACTCCCACTTGTAAAACCATCAGATCTTGTGAGAGAGACTCACTCACTATCATGAGAACAGCATGGGGGAAACCATCTCCATAATCCAATCACCTCCCACCAGGTTCCTCCCTTGACACATTGGAATTGCAATTCGAGATGAGATTTGGGTGGGGACACAGAGCCAAACCATATCACCTAGAAATAGGCATGGGAGAATAAATGCTGATTTTGCTCTTTTAACAGTGAAAGTCCAGCAGCAATTAGTCTCAAATACCAACTGTACTTACAATTGCAGTTGCATCTGTAGATGCCTTTTACCCGGTGGTTGTCAGCATTGGTTGTGCAACAGAATTTCCTGGGAGTCTTTGAAGACATACGAAGGCCCAGCCCTACTTCCTACTTAACACCAACTGTACTGTAATCTCTGGAAATAGGGTTCAGGCATCAGTTTTTGTTTTTGGTTTTTGAGGTTTTGTTTATTTGTTTGTTTTTTGAGAGAGGGTCTTGCTCTGTCACCCAGGCTGGAGTGGCACCATCATAGCTCAATGCGACCTTAAACTCCTGGGCTCAAGCCATCCTCTTGTCTCAGCCTGGTGAGTGGCTAGGACAGCAGGTGCACACCACCACACCTGACTAATTTTGATATTTTTGGTAGGAAAAGGGGTCTCACTATGTCACCCAGGTTGGTCCTTAACTCCTGGGCTCAAGGGATCCTCCTTTCTTGGTCTCTCTAAGTGCTAGGATTACAGGTGTGAGTCAAGGCATCTGGTCTCAGTACTTATTTTAAAAACTAACAGTGTACAAGATTACAAACCACTTCCTTATCCTTCTTTCAACTGGTTTGTCTACTCGGCCTCTCAGACCTTATAAAATCCTGTGAAAGACAAATGGATGCCAGGACAGGAGAGAGACATCTGGAGGTGCCCACCAGGAAGAGAGGAGTTGGGGGTGGATTTTCTTTGTTTTGTTTTGTTTTGTTTTTGACTTGCTTTTTCTTTTTACAGAAAACAGATGTTCAACCTTTCTTATTTTCCTACCAAGCCTCCTCCTCCTGGAATGTCTGGTATCATCAAACGCCCTTTGTAATCTAGGAAAGCCCAGCTCATTCTGGTTGATCCCTCAGTAGAAGTCTAAGGGACCCAAAGTGTGTGTGTGCTTTTGCTAACCTGGTCATTCAGAAGCATTTATTACACACCTCCAACCCAGGCTCCCCCAGACTGGCAACACGCTCTTTGACTTCACCAAGGAAGACAGAAAAGAAAATCTTATTTTTGACTGTGCCACTGAGGACTTTTCACCCAGCCAGAACCACAGAGCCTTCTTAGTACATTGCTGGGAATAGCAGGTGCCAGCTAACATCTGTCAACTAGTGTCACGCTTCCCTGACAACTCATCTATCAGGATTAAATCATGTCTTAAGGCTGACACAACATTTACACATCCTTCTGCCAAATTGGTAATGTACATTTAATTTTTTTCTGGTTTTTTTCTTTTTTTGAGAGAGAGTCTTGCTATGTCACCCAGACTGGACTCAAACTCCTGAGCTCAAATGATCCTTCCACCTTAGCCTCCCAAATTGCTGGGACTACAGGTGCACATTACTGCATCAGGTTCTATGTCTTCAAATAGATGCCTAATTTACAGACTTAAATTATGTGTTCAGGAATAGATGGGTGTGGAGGGTGCTCCAAGAAGAAGGAATATGCCTTGAGTTTTAAATTAAAATTTGCTTGCAATAAATGCAGAGTTGGCCTTAGAACTCCACCCTAAAGCCAGAAAAGCTTAAACTTGACCTAAACAGCATCTGCAAACAAGAGGAATGGAAATGAGTTAGTTCTTTTATTAAGAAGAATGCAGGCAATATTCACAACATGAACTTGAGAGCAGGGAGGAGATGGCATCCTGTCATGGAAAAGTTTGGAATCTCTCCCTCACTCCATCCTGAGAGCTGGTTTATACTTAGATCCTTTATATTTTTTTCCCTTCAAGGAAGATCTGACTCACGAAAGGCTAATATGTGCAGGTTCCCCTGCTTTTCAAAGACTTGGATGGTAGGTGACTATGTGGAGTGAGCACAGAGGATTGCAGTGAATAAAGATACATGAGAAGGTGCTTAATTAGCTTTAGCAGAGCTCTACTTAGATGTTCCACAATCTCCTTCCTGTGGGGAGAAAAATAACAGCATGAGAGACTTGGATTAAATTAGAGAGACTTACAGAGGGTATGGATTTTTCTTTAGTTGCTCCCTTAGCAAAACACACAACTTGCCAGAGTAAATTGATCATCAAAGTTTAGGACAAAGGTCCCGGGGTCCACAATGTGACTCCTACAAAGGATTTCTCTGGGTTTTTAGTTTTCCTCGTCTGTAAAGTGCATAGACAAGACTCTGTAAATTGCAAACTGCATCAGGAAATTCCGGTGGAAGTAATTCTTTAGATTAAAAAAAAAAGTGAACAGGGTGAAGGATAATAGCATGGGCAAGAAAAGACACATTAAAGACACCCAAAGTGTAGATTTCAGAATTCTTCAGCCTCCTATTTGCAGAATCCCAACTTCAGAAATGTCTCTCAGGCCTTGACTTCAGTTGTGTGCCCTGTTACTGGGTTGTTGCCTTTCTTTGCTTTGAGCCAGTTCAACTGCAAGGGAAGAGCAAAGGAGAAGGAGGAGGGACCGCGAAGAGTCCAAAGCAAGGGGGAAGAACCAGATGGGTAGTTTTCCATGGGCTACAGAAGCATCTTTGTACACATATGAGCTCACAACCCCTCTCGTTGGCTCCTGATTGACCCCTGAGCAGAGAGATGGCTCCACATCCTGGAGATTAGATTTTATTACAGAGACAGACTGGGGACATGTCAACTTTGGCATCAGGAAGGAACAAAAGCTGGACTGGGATCTGAGGAAAGGTGTTCTCATTATAACCCAAATAGGTTTTATAAAATTCTGTGCAGGCACACACCCCCATACAAAAACGGTCAGCTTCACACACAGAAAAGCAGCTTGGTGAAGAACAAGGCACACTACATAGTAAGTCATGGGGAAAATCTCCAGAGAACTCGTTGAAAATGAACCCCTAAAAACCAGAATTAATTTGATCTTAGGCTACAACCAACAGTGTATGGCATCTCGAGCAATGGAACTAAGTGTCCCTTCCCTTCTCTGCACTGATCAGACAGAGGTTTGACATTGATCAAATATACGTTGAATGAATGAATAAATGAATGAGTGAGTTCAGACCTCGCCTGGAGTACTAGGTTCAGTTCTACACACCATACTTTGAGGAAAACTATAGCAAGTTCAGAAGAGTATAACTGGGAGGATGCAAGAGTATAAACATGTCACATGAAGAAAAGTAGGAGAAACTAGGAATATTTATCCTGAAAAAGAAAAGTCGGTGCTGAGGGTGGGGAAGGCATGGGGTTCAAGGGAGAGAAGAAGGACTAGACTTTTTCTGTGTTGTCATAGGTGCAATCTTCAAGGTGACATAGGACTGAGATCAGCAACGCCTGCAAAAATATTGGGCTGATGTGTGTTCTGTGTCATTGGGGAAGTTTCTCAAAAATAATATTTGGTAAGGAGGTCTTGAGAAGGATGAACAGCATGGTGCTACTCAAAGATCCTTACCAACACTCTGGTTCTATTGCTCTAGAGAGAAGTATCTGGTTGTAACTCATCTGCCACCTACTAATTGTGAGATGTAGATAAATCGCCCAACTTCTGTGAGTTTCAGCTACTCCTCTGTTAAACATAGAAATTAATTCTCCTGGTGGTTAATGGAATCAAATCAGCTCTGCAGGTCCCATCTTTGATTCATAAGGAAACCAATTGTGTGATTTCAAGGACAGTGAAGATCTACTGATTGATTGATACCTGCTGATTAATATCTGAAATTCCACCTATAGGGATTCATTCTTGAACCTTAAGAATTTATTTCCAATTAAAATATGAATATTCATGGGAGAAGTAATGAATTAAACATAATGAATCATTTACTCCTAATATGAATAATTTTCCTAATATCAACACAGCACCATGTGACACAGAAAACAAATTTGTATAAAAGAGAAGGGAAAGCATTCTGGAGGCTTGAGAAGAAAAAGATAAACTTACATTTCTATTTCTAAATTTCATCTAAGTTTAGCACCGCTTATAAGTCAGATAATTCTGATTGTTTTATTGCTTAGTCTTACATTCTGGGCTTAAGCTATTGCCTTATTTTCTTGGAATCTTTTGACTTCAGACCTCAGAACATATATATTGTGGCCTGGAAAATGGATATCCAGAGAGACAGAGGGAAAAACATTGTTCTAGAAGCAAAAGGACAGAGAGGGATGATGATTTCTCTCTATTGTGTCAATCACGTGTCCTTTCCTCCAACTCAGAAATTATTAATACAGTGTAGATGAAGGGAGACAAAAATATTTTTATATTTACTTTTATTTTAATTTTTAACCCAAAATGCTACAATTCTAAGACCTTTACCTAAGTCTGTCATTGTTTAGATTTCTCTAAATGTAGCATGGCATAATGAAAAGAGCAGAGATTCCAGCTTTAGAACCAACCTGGAACTCTGGCTGTACTTTTATATTAACATTAGCTGTGTGACTTTAGACAAGTTATTTGATCCATTGAGACTCAGGTTCTATGTCTTCAAATAGATGCCTAATTTACAGGATTGTTCTAAGGGTTAAATGAGATAAATCCAGCACATATTAGGCCATTAAGAACTGCCAGTTCACTTTCTTCTTTTTGAGAAAATGTCTAAAATTATCCACATGTTACATAAGTTTTTAGACTACAATTAAATATATGGAATGGTCACTTAATATGTTTCAGATGTGCTGTTCCATGAAGCTACACAGCAGATGATATTTTCATTTGCATTTTTTGTGGTCACTTAATATGCCAGTGAGTTAATACTCTGTAATATATAACCATATTATTGGACAGGGAAATTGGAAATAGGTAGGTAGGCAGGTAGATAGATAAAAACATTTCAAAGCAAACTCAGAAAGAAATGCAGAAAATGCAGAAAAAGTTGCCACAAAAGAATTCAATATGAGTCTCCAAGATAGAGTAGTATCTCCTGGGCTGAGATATGACTCCATGGAATCCCTTATAGGACCATTCCCACAGAAAAAGAACTACATCCCCTGAATTTAAATCATTAGAGGTAGAGGACCAGAAACCAGAGCTGTTGCTTCTATGACCAAAGCTGGATTGCACAAATACAGACAAAGAAAATAAATCAACAAAAATAGCTAAGAGGCATTTCTAAACATGCCCAGCTGCAAAAATTTATGGCTATTAGCTCTTGGAAAAGGGTCATTTCAGATAAGACAACTATTTATACAGAAAACAAAAATGAAACATATATTGATTGGTTTTCAGTTGACTCTCCCAGTCCTGGGAGAGGTAGGAAGTAGGAAAAAGCCTAAGTAAACTGCTTGCTCCCATCCACATAAAGTCCCCAAAATTTGGACAAAAGGTGGCTTCAGAAAAAGCTGAAGTTCAGTGTTTTATGACCATGTGGACCTTTTTTTATTTTCTCCAGCATTCTTTTGTAAAAGAGAGGAAAGGACCCAAAGGCATAAACATTCTTGAGATGGAGGCTTTTCCATAGCCAAGTTAGACCTTTGAGTACTACGGGAGGAGTGGTTCATAGCAGAAATTCCCCTAGCAGGGAAAGAAGACTTTCTCTTTCAACTGTTGCCATGAATCTACTGTTCAAAGGCTGTATGATGTTGGAAAGTTATCCACTTCTCCATATCTTAGTTTCCTCATCTTTTAAGTAGTTGCTGAGATCTCTTCCAGCTCTACCAGTCAACATTTAATGATTTTTCTTCTATTTTTGAAGCTGTCAGACTCGTCTCCTAACCATGTAAGTTTGAATACATTAAAATGTAAAGATAAAGTTTGCATATAAAGTGTCATTCAAGTAGATCCCTAGTAATTTGTCACAATGTCCAGCCCAATACAAATTGAGTTAAATTTGCACAATCTACAGAAAGAGTTTGTTTCACATGACTGTTAAAGAGAGTCAAAGGAAATAATGCTGTTAGAGTAATTTGATAACTATACAGGCATCCTTACTGTAATATGTGCAATGCATATGCCAACCTAGCTGAGGTCTCCTCGCCCCTGGAGAACCAGATAAGCTTATCTCCAACCACCATTCATGCCCCTTCAAAATCCAAACCTCAGCAAGATGGTTGCTAAGTCCTAGTGGGCTCATTTCATTCTCAGCTTCCTCAGGTGTTCTCTGTTCTTCACTGCAAAAGTAGAACTCGAGTTCTTTCTTGAATTCCTAAAAAACAAAACAAAACTTTCACACAAAGCACTCATAAGTGTGATAGAGTTTAGTAAGGGTGAGTTGAAGTGGTTAGGGACAAAAGTGAGTGTCATATCACAGCAGCAGGAAGATTTTCAAATTCAACATCAGGCATCCCTAATCTTATATGGTGGAATTTCTAATGGTTGCTTCATTGCATGTGGATCTCAGCTTTATTTCATCCGCTCATTCCTCCAATCTCCTTTCTTAATCTTTCCTTTCCTGTCTTCTGTATCCTCCCTCTTGGGAACACAGAGCACCCTCTCCTTGACTCAAGCAGGGCACTATTTTTTGTTGGTTGTTGTCTTGACTTATGCCTTTGCAAAATTTACCTTCTTTTCTTAGTAACTTATCAAAATGTTTTTTCCAAACAATGGCATTTTTCCCTAAGAAGAATTCTGGTGCCTAAAATATTTTAAGTTACCTTAGCTTTTTCATCTGAAAATTTTATGGTTATAAATTGTTACCATAAAGTGGTAAATTATGGTAATACATTATTACCATTATGGTAATAATTTATTACTCATCATAATGGTACTATATAAATATACAATTTATAACTGTAAGAAAAAGTTTCAGATGAAAAAGCTAAGGTAACTTATTTTCCAGTAGTCTTAAAAAATGACTTTAGTTGTACTCAGAGGTAAGCAAACAGTAGACAATTAGTTCAGAGCCTGTAATTAAGTAAGGCTCTAAGCTAGACCTTGATGAATCAATGAAGCTTAAAATGCAATATGGAGGCAAAAGACCCAGAATACCCAGCATACTGAAAAAGAAGAAAGAAGTTGAAGGACTGACACTATCTGACCTCAAGACTTACTATAAGCTACAGTAACCAAGGCAGTGTGGTCGTTAGTTAAAGGAGACATAGATCAATGCAACAGAATAGAGAGCCTAGAAACAGATCCATGTAAATATAGTCAAGGGATCTTTGACTAAAGAGCAGTAAATGCAATTTAATGGGGGAAATGATAGTCTTTTCAACAAATAGGGCTGGAACAATTAGATATCCATAGGCAAAAAATAATAACAATAATGTAGGCACAGACCTAATACTTTCCACAAAAGTCAGCTCAAAGTGGATCATATATAGACCTAAATAAAACGTACAATGCTATAACACTTCTAGAAGAGAACACAGAAAATCTTTGCGGCTTTGGGTTTGTGATGAGTTTTTAAATACAACACCAAAAGAATAATCCATGAATGATTTCCATGAAAGAAAAAACTGATGTTAGATCTCACTAAAATTAGAAACTTGTGCTCTTTGAAAGACACATTTAAGAGAATGAAAAGTCATAGACTGAAAGAAAATATTTGCAATCACCTATCTGATGAAGGATTCATCTCCAAAATATACAGATAATCCTTGAAATTTAGCAATAAGGAAACAAACAACCCTATTTAAAATGGACAAAACATTTGAACGGCATCATACCAAAGATATACAGATGGCAAATAAGCCTATAAAAAGATGCTAGACAATTATTTGTAATTACATTGCAATGTAAAACAACGAGATAACACCACACACATATTAGAATTGCTGAAATAAAAAATAAAAAAAAACTGACAATGCCAAATGCTGGTGGGGATTTGGAGCAGTAGGAACTTTCATTAATTGCTGGTGGAAATGAAAACTGGTACAGTCACCTTGAAAGACAGTTGTTTCTTAGAATGCTAGACATAGTCTCACCCCATGACCCTGCAATTGTGCTCCTAGGTTTCTAGCCACTTGATTTGAAAACTATGTTCACACAAAACATGCACATGAAAGTCTATTGAAGCTTTATTCATAATTGCCAAAAAGTGGAAGCAACCAAAATGTCCTTGAATATATGAAAGAATAAACAAACTGTGGTACCTCCATACAATAGAACAGTATTAATGATAAAAAATGAGCTATCAAGCTATGAAAAGACATGGAGGAATTTTAAATCCATATTAATAAGTGAAAGAGGTCAGCATGGTAATGCTATATACTAAATGATTCTAATTATACATTCTGGAAAAAGCAAAACTATAGAAATAACTTTTTTAAAAAAATCAGTGGTTGCCAGCAATTTGGGGAAGTAGGGGAAGTATGAATAGGTGAAGCACAGGGGATTTTTAAGGCAGTGAAACTTCTATGTAACATTGTAAGAGTGGATACATGACACTACGCATTTATCAAAACCCACAGAACTTTACATCACAAAGAGGGATGCTTAATATATGTAAATTTTTAAAACTCACTTAGTGGGCTGGGTCCAGTGGCTCACATCTGTAATCCCAGCACTTTGGGAGGCCAAGGCAGTTGGATTGCCAGAGCTCAGGAGTTCAAGACCAGCCTGGGCAACATAGCAAAACCCCATCTCTACAGGAAATATACAAAATGAGCCTGGAACATCTTATAGTTTCAGAAAGTAAGAAAGCATTAAACACACACACACACACACACACACACACACAATGGTAGGGGTATATCAAAAGGACACAGGAGCCAACTGAAAGAGATCCCAGTGGCCAAATATGAAATGATTTAAGTAATAAAATAAAAGAATAATGGATTATAACCCAAAGCATGAAATAAATACACATAAGCGCATTCTAGTAACAATAAATAACTGAATGAATGAATTAACGAATGAGAAGAAACAAAATCCTGTGCAGAAGAATTCAGAATAATTTATGTAGATATTCCACCCTCAGCAAGGAGGGTGGAATACTTTGCTCTTCCCTCCTTAAGATGGGCTGCAAATAATGACTTCCTTCCAAAGATTGCAGCTTGGAAAGGGGGAAAACAGGAGGAATTTTGCCGTGGAGAAACGTTGACAAACACCACTTCATCCATATGATCAAGGTCAGTTGACAGCATGTACTCTAAATATAACATGGTGAAAGTGGCACTTTACCTCTCTGACCTTCCTCCCCCAAACCCATTAATCCAGTCTAATCATGGGAAAGCATCAGACACATTTCAATTAAAGGCATCCTGCAATATACCTGACCAATACTTCTCAAAACTGTCAAGGTTATCAAGAACGATGAAAGTCTGAGAAACTCACAGCCAAGAGGAGCCTCAGGAAACATGACCAAATGTACTGTGGTATCCCAGATGGGATCCTCAAACAGGAAGATGACATTAGGTAAATACTAACGAAACCTGAAAAAATATGTCAGTAGATGTCAGTTATTAATAATGTATCAATATCAGTTCATTCGTTGTAATAAATAAGTCCTAGTAGTGTAAGAGGTTCATAATAGGGAAACTGGAGAGGGTGGATGGGAGTTCTCTGGGGCATATAGTACTCTCTCTACTATCTATGCGATTTTTCTGAAAATCTAAAACTTTTCGAAAATTAAAGTCTGTTTAAAAATGTATGGTATATTCACCATTTAAAAAAAAAAAACAAGTATATGAGCAGGCTGGGCACAGTGGCTCATGCCTATAATCCCAGCACTTTGGGAGGCCAAAGTGGGCAGATCACTTGAGGTCAGGAGTTCGAGACCAGCCTGGCCACCACAGTAAAACACCATCTCTACTAAAAATACAAAAATTAGTCTGGTGTGGTGGCGTGTGCCTGTAGTCCCAGCTACTCAGGAGACTGAGACAGGAGAATCGCTTGAACCCAGGAGGTGGAGGTTGCAGTGAGCCGAGATCACACCACTGCACCCTAGCCTGGGTGACAGAGCAAGACTTCATCTCAAAAAAAAAAAAAAGTATATAAGTGATAGATTTGTTAATTACCTTTATTTAATTATTCTACAATGCAAACATAGCAAAACATCACACTGTACCTCATAAATACAATGTATACATCATTGTCTATCAAATAAAATGTATAATTAAAATAAAAATATACAGTATGACACACAACAAATACTTATTGAACAGTAAAATGACAATGTATATGGCATCAAGGAAATTACATTCTGCACAAAAAGAGAGAACATCATATGTGAAAATGTCAGTAATATAAGGCTGTCTGATCTGAGTGTCAAATAGTTGGTAATAACAAGTAACCTTTATTAAATGCTTACCATGTGTTTACTAAAACCTCACATGTGTTATCTCATTTAATGCTCACTATAGCCTCCAGAAGAGGTGCTAGGATTATTGCCATTTTAATTATCTCTGTTTTACAGATAAGGAAGCTGAGGCTCAAAGAGGTTAAGTAACTTGCCAAGTCATATGGATGACAAATGGCAGAGCCAGGATTTGAATTCAGCCTCTCTGATGACAAAGTTAATGTATAACAGCTTAAAGGAGTTACAGAGACAGAAGCTGTCTTCTCTGGAGGGCCAGCCAGTTTTTGTGGTAGCATAGGGATTTGAGCTGAACTCTAAAGGCTGGAAGGACTAAGATGAGTGGAAAGATGGAAGGAGAACATTTACAGTGGAGAGAAGTCTGTGAGCAAGAGCCGGAAGGCTGGTGTGGCCAAGTCCTCCAGAGAGCAGAGGTGAGCTTTACCCTTGGCCTCCTGTGCAGCGCTTCTCCCAGCTTCTCAAATCCAGAGCTGGGGAGCCTCTACCACGGCTCCATCCAGCTGCTTTGGGAGTCACACTCTTGCCTTTCTATTGCACCAACATGGAAGGACAGGCATCCCCTCCGGAAACCCACAAATACCTCCAAAAAAATCAAAGTTTAAAAAAAAAAAATTCCTAGCCACTGGAATTCCTTGAAGAGCTACACGAAGGAGAGTGGCACAAGCACATGCGCCCCTGGGGGGCTTCGTAAGCAGTACACCTGCTCAGCAGACACCCACATTTCCAGCCCAGGTTTATAAGAGTGGGCATTACCCTTCCATCACATAATTATTCCTTCTCCGCTACATTAGAGCCACCAAGTCTCCACTCTGACTTCTGCTGCACCTCTGAGATTCCAAACCTCGATTCTGTCTCTTTACACAACAATTTCCTATATGCATCCCAAAGACCACTCCTCTGCAATTTAGAGTCAAACGTGGTTCATTATGGCATCCCAAAGATCTTTCCCTGGAGAAAGTCTTTGGTTAATTTGTGTGGCTATATGAAGTCGATTTTCCTATCAAGTCACATGGCCTTCTCCCATATCATCTAAAGTGGTGTTATTCAACTACACATCTATTTATTTTCTTCAGTCCTGGGCCTAAGCAAAGGCAGAGAGGCTTGTCTTCAGTTCTCCCCTCTGTTCACTAACAAGTTGGGGTGGTCCTTCCTCTTGCACAGCCTTCAGCAGCCCCAAGTCTGCTCCAAGGTCCCCAAATAGCTTCTCAGCAGCAGCCCCAGAGGCCAGGCCTTCTTGGAGCACTAAGGTCTCTACACTGCTTGCTATAGGCTCTGTTCCCGGTGTAGGAGGAACTGCTCTGGGTGAATTCTTCCCTAGATTACAGGTTTCTGTACTCAAAGCTCTGTAATTGTGATAGCCTTTATACCCCGTGTGGTGTTTGGACAGGGAGCCCATTTGGGAAGGGCCATTGTCAGAGCTGAGGGTCGCTGGGCACTGCCATCTGAGTTTCAGCTAATTGCCAGGCAAGGCCCTGGGTGCTGGAGAGGACACAAAGGATCGCATAAATAAAATGCAATTCTATCCCTCCAATTGAGAAAAATTACATAGTAACTTTAAATAGTCAAATGAGACTCAGAATTGTTTTTCTCTGACAAATAATATTGTAAAAGGATGCAGCAGATGGTCTCTAAAAACATTTTTTATTGTCATTCTGTGATTCTCTGAATGATTTGCATTCATTCATTGGGCAAACACAGATTAAGTACCTACCAAGTTGTATCCTAGGCAAGGCATTTAACCTGCATTAATTCACCCAGGACATTTTGCCTGATTGGAGCTAGAGATGCAGCCCATGGCCATGAAATAGAAAAAAAGCTCACATGCCCACAAAGGAAAAGGACCCACACTTCAGCTTTGGTTAATGCCCACTGTCAACCAGCTGACCTAACCAGTCAGAACAGGAGATTCTAGCAAGCCTTTGGTACATACACTATCTCAAGAGTCCTCATGGGCCCCCAAGTATTGGAGAAAGGAAATCAAGCCACCATTTCCAGTTTGGTTCCTAAATGGAGCCAAAGCAGAAATAGAACCTAGGAACTTTGAACTTCCAAGCAAACACTGTATTTATGAGGCTCTGCACCTCCCACTGCCTCAGAGACTGCCAAACCCCATCAGAGTGAAGAAGCAAAGTGCAGACAACGCAATCTGTGGCCCCTGGCAAGGACCAGGGATGTGCAGGATGTGTTCTGCTTTTAATGCATGTCCCCTTTTAATTACAGAGCTGGTCAAGAGCTCTCAGCTCCCACGCACCCAGTTCCTTATAATGCTAGACTGTTCTACAGCCATCCCCACTAGCAACAGAGTAACAAACACAACTGCTAGCCTCTGCTCCTTAAGGGAGCAGGGGTTCCAGCTGATATGACCAGTTCAGCAACAGTTCCTTGTTGTCTTGCTTTTTTCCAAACCAGGGCCTGTTGCCATGGGTCAAGGAGATGGACCCTCTGCTGTCATCCTCTCCCCAAAGAAGTCATTTTCCAGGGCAGGAAAATGGCTCCCATTAAACTTCCTTCTGCCCTGGAACAGAAGAGTAGTTTTCAGGCAGAACTTCACATCTGGTTTCTGATGCTATTCAAATCAAAACACAGTACCTGAAAGGGGAAACCACGTGAATTCTGCAAGGATGTTCAGTTCTGCCTGGGAGATTTTAGCTCCAATGTTTCCATGGCTGCACAGACAGATGCCCAAGGTCTAAACTGGGCGAGAGCATGTAATATTGGGATATACTATGGAATACATATTTGGTCTCTGCCTGGGATTCTTAAAACCTTTGGAATTTCCTGAGTGGTGATGAGAGGAGCATCTTTTGTTATTCATAATAAGCCCCTTTCAATTATACCTGAGTTTATACTAATGAAGTGACTCTTGGATGATGGGGTCTGGACCCCGGAGGAACCAACCATGTGATTAGAGCACCGGAACTTTCACCTCCACCTTGGAATTCTGGGGAGGAGAGAAGGGCTGGGAATTGAGTTCAGTTACCAGTGGCCAATGACCTCATCAAGTATACTTACATAATGAAGCCTCCATAAAAACTCTGAACTATGAGATTCACGGAGTTTCTAGGTCAGTGAATAGTGGAGGCTTGAATAAGATGGCAGGCCCAGTGAAGGCATGGAAGCTCCATGCCCCTTCCCCATCCCTTGCCCTCTGCATCTCCTCCATTTGGCTGTTCCTGAGTTGTGTCCTTTATAACAAGGGTCCTCAACCCCTGCCCCCACCCCCCACCTCCCTGCCGCTGGGTTGCACAGTAGGAGGTGAACCTCAGGTGAGAAGACAAACGTCATCTGTATTTACAGCTGCTCTCCGTCACTCCTATCACCACCTGAGTTCTGCCTCCTGTCAGGTCAGCGGCTGCATTAGATTCTCATAGGAGCATGAACCCTGCTGTGAACTCCAATGCGAGGGATCTAGGTTGCACACTGCTTATGAGAATCTAATGCCTGATGATCTGAGGTGGAACAGTTTCATCCCGAAACCATCCTCCCACCATCTGTGGAAAGATTGCCTTCCATGATACCAGTCCCTGGTGCCAAAAAGGTTGGGAACTGCTGCTTTATAAAACTGTTAATGGTAAGCAAAAGGTTTCCCTGAGCTCTGTGAGCCACTGAAACCAATTATTGAACCTGAGGAGGGAGTCATGGGAACCCAATTTACAGCAGCTCAGGCAGAAGCACAGATATTAACCTGGGACTTGCAATTGGCATCTGAAGTGGAGGCAGTCTTTGGGACTGAGTCCTTGCCCTGTGGAGTCAGCACTCACCCCAGATAAATGGTGTCAGAATTGAATTGAATTATAAGACACCCAGTTGGTGTCTTCAGAAAACTGAGCAATTGCTTGGTGCAGAAAAACCCACACATTTGATGATGAGAGGAGCCTAGTCAGAAGTGTTCTGTACGAGTGTAGAAAAAAACTTTTATCTTTTTAGAGCCCATAAGTACTCAGATTTGGGATTCTACTGAATAGAGGAGAAAGAGGACGGAAGAAACAAATGTCTTGGAGGCTTATAGTCTGTTTTCTGAAACACAAACATTGCAGTAATTCACACTTCTTTCAGAGAAGTTGCCGACACAGGAGACCTCAGATATAGAAGAGCCAGAGAATTCCAAAGCCTCAGACTCTGGAAGGAGAGGGTTCTATCTGCATTCTGTTTCCACTTCTTGAGAAGGTCAGTAAAGAGATAAATATTCTCTAAAGTATCTAGCCACACAGCTGGTCTCCAAAACCATTCTCTATTAGTGTCAGGCTGTTATTTATAATCTTCCTTCAAGATTATGTAATGTTGCCAATGTGAGTGTTTTGTGGACAGGATTTCTTCTTAGGATATTACTTCACATTGGGAGTGAAGAACGCAGAATCTGAATTTTACAGATTAACTCTACCCTGGAATAGAGTTTGGGGTCTTGTGTCTGTTCTATATGACTCTCTAACCTTTAAGCTCTTCAATTAACACCTGTGTAACCAGCTTAGTTGGGTTTCAACTCCAAAGCAAGCTATCTACTCAACTTTTCATCTACACCAACAAACAAAATCCGTGAGCTCTGCTTTTCTGAAATTTTAAGGAACTAATGTAAATAATGAATATCTACTCTTTGTTTATTTATTTATTTATTTATTCATTCATTCATTTATTTATTTATTTTTTGAGACAAGCTCTCACTATGTACCCAGGCTGGAGTGCAGTAGTGTGATCACAGCTCACTGTAGCCTCAAATTCTCAGACTCAAGTGATCCTTCTACCTCAGCCTCTTGAGTACCTGGAACTACAGGTGTGCATTACCATGCTCGCTGTATTTTCAAAATTTTCTTACAGGTACAGACTGTCACTACGTTGCTTTGGCTGGTCTTGAACTCCTGGGCTCAAGTGATCCGCCTACATCAGCCTTCCAAAACGTTGTGATTATAGGTGTGAGCCTCATACCTGGCCCACCTACTCTTTTTAAGGCATGAACTCTTATTACTTGAGTTACAAATAATACCAAGGTTGACTGATATTAATAAGTTAAATTTATGAGATTATTTTTTAGTTGTCTTCATGTAATTCATTTTTTGAGCCTTCTAGCATCTGTGAAGAAGCTAGGACAAATAAAATTTATAAGGCATTGTTATTATTATTGTTGCCATTTAACAGAGAAGGAAATTGAGGATCAGTGGAGCAGAAACTTGGCTGGGTTTACATGACAAGTCAGGATTGAAACGAGCACTGAAACCCTGGGTTCCTGACCCTTAGTCTAGTAAATAACTAAATACAGAAAATCCAGTCTGTGTTTTTGTAAAAAATGATACTGAAACTTTATAACACATTGCCCCTGCACCTTTTCCAAAAGGCCTACTTTAATTCCTGAGTGGATTCCAAGCTGATGACCACCTATTGGAGACACTGTGGAGGAGACTCTCACATTGGGCAGAAGACCAGACTACTTACCCAATCACGCCTCTCCTAATGCACTAGAACCCATTTCACAGAGTAAAGTAGTGAGCACTCCACTTATTATGTAGATAGCAAGTTGCCAGACCAATGGTTCTGAACTTGAGATTACAGACACTTGAAGTTTACAGTATCTTTTTCAAATAGCCAAGAACTCCGTGAGCTCTGCTTAGATGAGTCACTTAGTCTCCGTGAGTCACTTAGATGACTTTTACTGCTTTTTCTGGTCTAGTTACTCTAAAACTTCCCAGAGCAACACTGAATGGAAGTGCTGAGAGTAGACATCCTTGTCTCTTCCTAATGATAGGGGGAAAACATCCAGTCTTTCACCATTAAGTATAATGTTGCCTGTGGGCTTTTCATATATGCCCTTTAATGGACTGAGGATGTTTCCTTCTAGTCCTATTTATTTTTTGTATGTGTTTTTTTAAAAAAACCATGAAAGGGTGTCAAATTTTGTCAACTACTTTTTCTGTATCTATTGAAATGATCATGTAATTTTTGGGTTTTGCTAAATTTTTAAGAACTTTGTGTTATTAATTACAATGACACATACTCAAGAGACTATTTGTCATTAATTCAGACTGCTTGATTCACTGCTTGATTTTTTTTTTACAAGAGCATCAGGACTACTCAATGACGGAAAGAATAGCCTTTTCGACAAATGATGCCAGGACAACGGGATAGTCATGTGCAAAAGAGTAGAGTTGGTCCTCTACCTCACACCATATAAAAAGTAACTTAAAATAGGATGAAGACTTAAACATAAAAACTAAAACTATAAAACTCTTAGAACTCTTAGGAGAAAATATAAGGCTAAGTCTTCATGACCTCACACTAATAAAGGATTCTTGGATATGATGCCAAAAGCATAAGCAGAAAATGTACAACTACTATATATCTATAATAAATACACTGGACACAATAAAAATGTAAAGCTTCTGTGTGTCAAGGGACTTCATCAAGAAAATGAAAAGACAACACACAAAACAGGAGAAAACATTGGCAAATTGTAAATATGATAAGGGACTTTTTTCCAGAATATTTTAAATACTCTCCTAAATCAATAATAAAAAGACAACATAATTTTTAAAATGACCAAAGAACCTACATAGACATTTCTCCAAGAAAGATTGTATAGTATCAGAGAAAAGCAAATCAAATTCACATTAAGATGCTACTTTATCTCCATTAGGATGGCCAGAATCAAAAAGTCAGAGAATATGTCTCGATGTGGATATAGAGAAATCAGAAAACCCTCTGATTTTATATTAAACGTAAAATGATGCAGCCTCTGTGGAAAGCAGTCTGACAGTTTCTCAAACAAGTATACATACAGTTACCATATGAACCGGCAATTCCACTCCTAGGCAAATACCCAAGAGAAGTGAAAACATGTGTCTGTACAAAAGTTTGTACCCAGATGTTAGTAGCAGGATTTTTCATAATAACAAAAAGTGGAAAGAACTCAAATGTTTGTCAACTGAAAAATGGATAAACAAAATGTGATATATCCATCAACAGACTATTATTCAGCTATAAATAAGAAATGAAGTATTCATGAAAGCTACAACATGGATAAACCTTAAAGTGATTATGTGAATTGAAGGAGACCAGTCACAAAAGACCACACTTTCATCTATATGAAATGTCAGAATAGGGTAACCCATAGAGACAGAAAGTAAATCACTGTTTGCATAGGTCTGGGGCAGTGGGGAGAATGGAAAGAGAGGAGTGATAGCTAAAGGGTACAGGGTTTCTTTTTGAGGTAAATAAAATGTTTTAGAGTTGACCACAGTGATTGTTACATGGCTCTCTGATTACACTGAACACCACTGGATTCTACACTTTAAATAGGTGACCCCCATCAGCTCTCGTCTTAACAAAAGGCGCAGGGAGCCAGAGCAGAGATTTGCTTTCTTTTCTCTCTTTCCCATCCCAGTCTGCCCTGTGCATCCCCAGGGCCCAAGCCTGTTCCAAGAGAATCCAAGGGTCAGAAGCAAATCATGTCCCGTTGCTCTCTGATCCTTCACCTCCACGATGTTTTTATTTATTTTATTTCACATGTTTGTATGGTATGTGAATTATATCTCAAAAAAGCTGTTAAGAAAAGTTAACAGTGGCTTTTGTGTTATGTAATTTTCTCAAACTTAGATACAGAATTAATACCCACCATCACATGAGGGTCCATGAAGTTTTAAAAGTTAAAAGAGTCTTTTTCTATGAGCCATGAAAAAAAAAAATTGATGAATTGTTCTTTATCACATTTAAAACACCTGTTCATCAAAATACCCTATTAAGAAATTGAAAAGCCTAACTACAGACTAGGAGATGATATTTGCAACACACCTATCTAACCAAAAAAATGCCAACAGACAGAAGATGTACAAATGGCTAGTAAGTTCATAGAAAGATGTCCAATACAGCTAGTCATCTGAGAAATACAAATTAAAAGTGTAGTAAGATGCCACCACATATCCACTAGTGTTAGTGAGGACGAGGAGTAAGCAGAACTCTCAGACACTGCTGGTAAGAATGCACAAGCACTCACCAGCAGTGGTACAACCACTTTGGAAAATCTCACAGTTTCTTATGAAGTTAAATATACACTTACATATGATGCAGCAATTCCATTCTTAGGCATTTACTTGAGATACAGGAAAACCATGTTCACACAAAGATTTGTATATGAAAGGTCATTAGAAGTTTTGTTTGTAACAGAAAAAAAAAATAGAAGTCCATCAGGAGGTAAATGGATAAATAAATTGTGGTATATTCACACAATGGAAGAGTATTCAGCACGAAAAAGAAACGAACTGTTGATTCACATAGCAACATAGATGAATTTAGAAAATCATGCTAGGCAAAAGAAGCCAGACACAACAGAGGACATGCTATGTAATTCTATCAAGGTCTAGAAAAGAGGGTATGGCCTGCTAAGTGGCAGAAATCAGGCCATTCTTGTCCTTGGCTGCAGTGGAGGTGAGATTGATTGAGAAGAGGCACAAGGGAGCTTTCTGGGGTGAAGGAAATGCTCTCCATTTTTATTGTGGAGGTGGTTACATGACTGCATTACTTGTCAATATTTACCAAACTGTATATTTAAAATGAGTACATCTTATTGTATGTAAATTATACCTCAATACAGTTGACTTCGAAAGTGTTTTTCTTACTCATTTTGACTTTCCTTACCCTAGACCAGAGAGGTCAAGAAACTGTACCACAGGGCAAATCCAGCCTGCCACCTGGATGACTTGTGAACTAAGAATGGTTTTGATATTTTTTAATGGCAGGGAAAAAAAAAAGGCAAAAGAAAGATGTTATTTCATGACACATAAAATATATGTGTCATTCAAATAATAATAAAATTTTATTGGTGCACAGCCACAGGCATGGCTTTCAGACTGTAGTGGCAGGAGACTATATGGCCTGCATAGCCCAAAATACTTAATGTCTGACTCTTTCCAGAAAAGGTCTTCTGACCCCTGCTCCAAACAGTAATCGCTTCTCAATGACACCATCCCTTTGCAGGTCATAAGGAAGAAAGGAGTGCTCATGTTTGTACTTTTGAAATAAAAAAGAGGCAACATTTAGTGAGAAAAGCAACCAGGATAAACTAGCAACATTTTTTTTTTCTTGCCAGTGGCTTGGCTATTAGAAATTATGGGTGTTCTTTGGAGTTCTGTCACCTTTGTGAGAAATTGGTCAGGCTTTGAGTGGCATTCCACAGACACAACATTCCCCCTGCCCCTTACTGCCAAGTCAGCTTGACGGGGCAGCCAACTGCTGGAATTGAGGGGAAGAACAATAGATGATTATACAGCTCCTCTCTAGGCCCACTGTTTTCCAACACTTTGTTTTTCTCTTAGACCACTGTTCTTGTGACTCAGAGACTCACTTCAGAGACAATCAGACAAGACATCTTCACATCAGTCTTCCATGTCAGCCGCCTACATTCAGAAGAGACTCCATTTTCCCCCATCGGCTCTCATCTTAACGGAAGGAGCAGGGAGCCAGAGCAGACATTTGCTTTCTTTTCTGTCTTTCCCATCCCAGCCTGCCCTGTGTGTCCCCAGGGCCCAAGCCTGTTCTAAGAGACTCTAAGGGTCAGAAGCAAATCATGTCCCGTTGCTCTCTGATCCTTCACCTCCACAATGTTTTTATTTAAGGGAATCCAGTTTCAATGAGCTTCCAGGTAAGTTTAAAGGGGGAAACATAATCAAAACACACAGCTCAAGAGATATCTGTAAAAGTAAGAAAAGACAGACCATTAACTTTACCTCATTGATATATTCAGGTGATTACAAGTTTATTAACTCATTGAAATCTGAGATCTTTTTTTTCTTTTTCTCCTGGTGGTGACTTTCTCAATTCAGCGGCCACCTCTCTGTGTCAGGACCAAGGGTACTGATTCAGTTTTTCCTTCCTTAGGAGCATGTCTATAAATTAACTCAGATTTACAGTCAGAGAAATGCTGCCTGCTGGTTAACAAAGTTAAAACAAGAAGCCTCAGCTCAGAAATGTTCTTGTCAAGCAAATGCCTCATCTCCTGCTAAAAACATTTTGTGTCCCATGAACCCACATGAGGAACAATTCGGTGAGGTGAGTGGGTCGTTTCCTTTGGCAAAGGAGGAGAAAGGACAAAAGGCTGGATGTCTTTGTATTTATTCTGATGTAAAGGTGACTTACTGCTTTGTTTACCTAATAAAATCTTTCTCTAGGTGAACACACTGAGATGGAAGTGTCTTATTTGCATGGCAGACCTAGGGCATTGAAAGCATAGCCCTGTTCACATAAGCCCCTTTTCAAAGAAACACAGGAGAGGAGGACTTCAAATAGAACGAAAACAAGCTCACAATGAGAGATGATACTGAATCATATGCTATTGGCTGGAACTGCGACTTGGAACACACAAACTGCAATTAAAAACTGCTCTTGTTATTTCTTTAGGGACACACCTTCCTCTGAGTACTTCATTTTCTATGGGAGAGAATGAGAATGGGACCTATCTGTGGTTCCTTGAAGACCTACCAGAGCAGACTCATCATCTGAAGGAGTCCCACCTCCATCTGGAAACTCAAAGTCACACTATCGGCCGGGTGCGGTGGCTCATGCCTGAAATCCCAGCACTTTGGGAGGCCGAGGTGGGCGGATCACCTGAGATCAGGAGTTCAAGACCAGCCTGGCCACCATGGTGAAACCCCGTCTCTACTAAAATAAAAAAATTAGCTGGGCATGGTGGCACATGCCTGTAATCTCAGCTACTCAGGAGGCTGAGGCAGGAGAATTGCTTGAACCTGGGAGGCAAAAGTTGCAGTGAGCCAAGATTGTGCCATTGCACTCCAGCCTAGACAACAAGAGTTGTCTTTTAGACTCCGTCTCAAAAGAAAAAAAGAAAAGAAAAGAAAGTCACACTATCTAACATTCACGAAAAACATCAATGGAAGATCAGATGTTTGTAATTCATTGCCACCTTCTTGACTTTCTTCTAACACACTAAAGTACAGGGGTGCCAGTAGGCCATGCAGATACTGACTTACAAGTTTGCTCACTTGGGAGTCTGCTTCCCACATCCCCCAAACTCCTTTCTCCTTCCTTTTTTCCCCCATATCCAATATCTACAACTGCCCAGCGCATAAATAAGATTGGTCTGACTGCTGTTTCCCTATAAATGAGTACGTATTATGGTATTAAGACTCAATATATAACTCTTCACATTTTAAAGTTATTATTAAGGAGCATTTTTAAAAATGCAAATTGAAGACGGCAATGATAGATCAGAGGAATAAATCTTCAGAATCTTCATTCTTCTGAAAGTGGAGTTTCAGGCATTAGTGGAGGACCTATTCAAAGACAGCAGGGAGGAGCTTTCCCGGTGAAGTCACCCCCAGCCCTTCCTAGGAGCTGAGTTCATAGCCTCCCTAACTCAGGTTCAACCACCATTCTTGAATGGCTACTGCGTGCTAGGCACTGTAATAAGACTTTCCAACATCCTACTTGGTTAATTTAAAATAGACATTTTAATTTAAATTTTATAGACATAGACGTCAAGTAAATTACCCAAAGTCACCCACAAAAAGAAAGAGAAAGAAAGAAAGAAAGAAAAAGAAAGAAAGAAAGAAAGAAAGAAAGGAAGGAAGGAAGGAAGGAAGGAAGGAAGGAAGGAAGGAAGGAAGGAAGGAAGGGGGGGAGAGGGGAGGGGAGGGGAGGGGAGGAGAGGAGAGGAGAGGAGAGGAGAGGAGAGGAGAGGAGAGGAGAGGAGAGGAGAGGAGAGGAGAGGAGAGGATGATTGGTCATGAAGTCAAAAGACCAGTATTTGATTGATGTTTCCAATGTGCTGTTTCCAGGACGCTCAGCTCCACTATCCAGAGCCCTAAAGGTCCAGGGATAGTAAACAAATCTGTGCTGAGGCACTGCATATGACGACCATTGTCAAAGGCTAAGTGGTAAGGTGAGACCTTTAATACAGAAAATTGGGGCTAAACTATAGGAAATTCTGAGTTGAGAGTAATGCCCTAATGAAAAAGAAACTGACTCATTACCCACACCTGCAGGCCGAGCAGAGCTTTATGCACGGTCCCTAAACTCAGAACACAGCCCCCTCACACAGTCTCAAGAAAGGCAGCAAACACTGATGGGATGGATTCACATTCAATCAACCAATACATATTTACTGAGCAACTAGTATATGTTCACCAGAGATCTAGGTACTGGGGGAGATACAACAAGCATAAGACTCAGTTCCTGTTCACAGCTTATTTGGAAACCAAACCACACATTTACAAAAGATAACTAAAAGATAAAGTGGAATACTAAATTGGGGGCGGGGGCAGAAAATCAGCACTACAGGGGTTTAAAAGAAACACAAATCTCTTGAAGTTGGAGTAATTTGGAAAGTCTTCAAATAGCTATCTGGGGCTGGATTAGAGGCGGTTAAAAGGGAAAAGGGGTGGGGTGTGGTGGCTCACACCTGTAATCCCAGCAGTTTGGGAGGCCAAGGTGGGTGGATTGCCTGAGGTCAGACCAGCCTGGCCAACATGGGGAAAGCCTGTCTCTACTAAAAATACAAAAAATTAGCTGGGTGTGACGGTGCACGCCTGTTATCCCAGCTACTAGGGAGGCTGAAGCAGGAGAATAGTTTGAACTTGGGAGGCTGAGGTTGCAGTGAGCCAAGATTGTGCCACTGCACTCCAGCCTGGGTGACAGAGCGAGACTCTATCTTAAAAATAAAAAGGCAGGAGGGGAAGGACTCACTGAGAGGAAGTCTGTGGGTGGGGAGCTATTGCAATGATCTGGCATGGGACAGTAAAAAATGAAAAACTAAGAGAATTTAGTAACTCACTGGATGTGGGCAACAAGGCAAAAGCCTCTAGACTCAAAAGTTGCACCAGGGTTTCTCCAGAAATAAGAAGTCGGGAAGATTTGGAAGTTTGATTGGGGATCTACTGAGTTGGAAGTGGCATTCGAATGTCCTAGAAGTCCAGTGCGGAGATAGAGGATTCTAGTTCTCTGGAGGAAAGCTGGAGCCGCAGTTAAAGATCTTGGTGTCCTGTGCCTAGAGGCATGGGAGTAGATAAGGCTGCAGAGAAACCCAGGACAATAATCTAATTAATGTTTCCAAGGCACAGTCTATGTTCTAAGCATTGTGTTTAACACTTTAAAAGAGTCACCTGAGTTGTCCTCACAGCCCCACTAGGTAGACAGAGTACCCTAGAACCACTATGACTCATGTTTTTATAGATACAAACACTGAGTCCTAGAGAGTTTTTATTTATTGATTTATTTTTTAAGCATTTTATCACATGGACACATAGAAGGGAACAACACACATTGGGGCCTATCAGAGAGTGGAGGGTGGGAGGAGGGAGAGGATCAGGAAAAATAACTCATGGGTACTAGGCTTAATATCTGGGTGATGAAATAATCTGCACAACAAACCCCCATGACACGAGTTTACCTATGTAACGATCTGCCATGTGCCCCTGAAAGTAAAAGTTCAAAAATAAAAATAATTAATTATGCTTTATTATCTTAGCCAGAGATGTTTCCACTGAATGAGTGGATTAAACTTAGCTTCCTGGTTTGACAGACTTTTATAATTCAAAACATTATTAATGATTTAATAGTCTCTAATTAAAGTACAAAGTTAGCTAAACAAAAACAATAAGCTCGTCTGATTGGGATAAGAGTAAATATAGGTAAGAAAGACCAATTTGTTAATTACTCTTCTATTAAAAACGTAAAGCAAATAAAGATTTAGTCCATTATTTTTCTTGTGAGGGAAATAAAAACAAATAGAGCAAAAAAACCATTTTATTGTATTTATTATTTTTAACTGTTTTATTTCAATAGCTTTAGGTGTGTAAGTGGTTTTGGCTACGTACATGAATAGTCTGGTGAAGTCTGGGCTTTTCATGTACCTGTCACCCGAATAGCATGCCCAATCATTGTACCCAAAAGAGAGTTTTTATTAATATAATTTTCCCAAAGTCACTCGGTGAATAAGCAAATGATGGAGGTAGGGTTAGAGACCAATTTCTCTGACTCCAAACTCATAGTCTTCAATACAACATTCTCCTGCATGGCAGAAGATGAGATGAGCTGGCTCACTGGTTACTATCAAGGCTGCGGGAGATTGCCAAGGCCAGAGAAGACGGGGAGGGTGGGAAGAGGGCCAAGCCCTCCAACACCTGGCAAGTGCCTCCCTCCTAACTGAGCGCCAGCAAAACTTCTTTTGCTAAGAACACATGCCCAAGCCACAGGGTTGAACCTATCATATCGAGGTCTTCTTGATCCCCTCTGTTTATCCACTCTCTTAGGCACTTCCTGAGCAAACTTGCTTACTTACCCAATATAGCCTCATGTATTTTTGAACCCATCACCTCCCTCCCAAATCCCTAGATGCTCTTTCCCAGTCTCCCAGATTGGCTTTACTGATGAACTGGGCTTGCGATTTCTGCTTGAAACCTTGTTCGTCTTCTGTGAGTAAACTAAGGCAGCACAGTATGGCCTAAAAGTCAATAAGAAAACTGTCTTGGGCAAAATCCAAGCCAAGCCTAACAAAATTGTGAGGTGGGGAAAATTTGCCTCTTTTTCATCTGTGCTTTTTGTCTTTTCTCCTGAACTTACTCATGTTCAGGCTTTTGATCCAATTTATTTGAGGGGAGGAAGATTTCAGATTCTTTATATCCCCGCTTCTTCCTTTATAACCCCTTTGACAAAACTCTCCCATAGAAAAAGACACTCATTTACTTTAACATATAAATGACTGGTAACGATTCTATACATGAGCTCTACCAGGTATTTAACTCAACACAAAGTCATTTGATTTATGTCAAAGGAATAAAGTTCTAATGATAAACTTCTAAAATCCAAGTCAAAGGGGAATCCTTCAAGAAGGAAAACTGGGCAACTTTAGTTTGTAGTGTAGAAATTCTCCAATATAAAATTCTAAAGAATGAACTGAGCTCATGACAATCAATATGACAATCAAAATTACAAAACACACAAGAAAATAAGGAATCATGAGTGACATCAAGCACACACAACACACAGCTAAATCAGATCTGAACCGATTGTCAGAGTTGAAAAAGAACCAACTACAACTTCAATAAATAAAAATGTCATGACTTAAAATTAAAATTTAATAAATCAGATTACAACATATTGAAAGCAACTGAAGACCTAAGTTAGATCTAAGATCTAACTTAGATCTTAAAAATTATCCAAATACAGCACAAGGAGTCAAAGGGATGGACAATACAAAAGAGAGATTAAAAGACATGGAGGAAGAAGTGTGAAGATTTAACAGATGTATCATCAGAGTTCAAAGAGAAGAGGACAGAGATAATGAGAGAGAGACAGTATCTGAAGGAATAAAGTCTAAGACTTTTTCGGAACTTATACAAAGGCCCTAGTCCAAATAATTCAGGATAGAAAAGAATCAGAAAAAATAAAAAGAAATCTACACCCAAGTACAACATGAGCGAACTGCAGAAACCAAAGACAAAGAGAAGATTATAAAAGCAGCCAGAAAAAGAATAAAGTGGAAAGCAGATTGCCTTCAAATAAAGTTGACAGCTGGTTTCTCAACAAAAATAGGAGTGCAAAGCCAATGAATGACTACCTTTAATATGCTAAGGGGAATACAACACTTTCTTCATAAAAATAATTCTAAAGGGTGTAATTCAGGCAGAAAGAAATCCCAAATAGAAATTCTGAGATGCAAAAAGAATCATGAGTAAAAAATGCAATCATGTGGGTAAATCATACCACTGATTAAGACAGTAATAATGATGTCAGTGGGCTTTAAACAAAATAGTAAAATAAAGACAATAATGACTTACTAGTCAGGATTGAAGTTAAATGAACGAACTTTCTCAGGTTTTTATATTGATGTGGAGGATGGCAAATATTGATTAACTTTAGACTTTGCAAGTTATATTATACATCTTAGTTTTATTGGGTATTATCTAAAAAAAAAAAAATGGAAATAGTATACAACTTCCAAATAATGAAGGGGTGGGGAGAGAGAGAGTAAGAGAGAGAGAAAGAGAACTAATATGGAGGGGAATACATTTAAAATATAAAAGAAACAAAAAATGTAAGACATAGAAAGCACAAAATAATATAGTAGATTTAAATTCAAATGTACTAGTAATTTCAATAAATATAAAAGGAATAAATCCTTCAGTTAAAATTTTAAAATTTTCAAACTGTATTATAAAAAAAAAGTTTTCCATAGATAATATGCTTATATATGTAGAAAACCCTAATGTACAGACAAATCATTAGAATTATGGAGAATTTAGTAATGTTGTTGGATGCTAAGTCAGTGTTCAAAAATCAATTACACCCATCCACACAAAAACCTGCATGTGAATGCTTATAGCAACTTTATTTATAATTGTCTAAATGTAGAAGCAACCAAGATGCTCTTCAGTAAGTGAACGGATAAATACACTGTGGTGCATCCAGACAATGGAATATTATTCAGTGCTGGAAAGAAATGAGCTAACAAGCCATGAAAAGACATGGAGAAACCTTAGGTGCATCTTACCGAGTGAAAGAAGCCAATCTGAAATGGCTACATATTATATAACTCCAATTATATGACATTCTCAAAAAGGCACACGTGGAGGCAGACAGTAAAAAAAAAAAAAAAACAATCTGATTGCCAGGGGATATGGGGAGGGAGGAATAAATAGGGGAAGCCCAGGGGATTTTTAGGGCAGTGAAACTACTCTATATGATGCTATAATAATGAACACGTATCAATATACATTTGTCCAACCTATAGAATGTGCAACACCAAGAGTAAACTCTAACGTAAACTATGGATTTTGGGTGGTAATAATGTGTTGATGTAGGTTCATTGACTGACAAAGGGACCATTCTCGTTGGGGATGCTGATGGTGGCAGAGGCTGTGCCTGTGTGGGGACAGGGGTAGAAAGGAACTCTCTGTATCGTCTGCTTAATTTTGCTGTGAGCCTAAAACTGCTCTAAAAAATAAAGTCCAATTAATAAATCAGTTATACAACCCAAATCTTTGAGTAGAAAATAACTATAGCTCTACATATCAGCAGGAAACAGATAGGAGATATAATTTTTTAAAAGAGATAACTTTTACCATAGCCTAAAAAAAAAGATATACCTACGAATAAATCTACAAAAGATGTCCATTCTTTTGTAAAGAAAAATATAAAAATATTATTGATAGATAATAAAGAAGGCCTACATTAGTAGAGAGATATACTACACTTGTGGAGAGAAAGAGTTAATCTTACAAAAGTGCTAGCTATCTTCAAATTTAATGAAATGATTCTAAAACATCAATAGATGAGCAAAGAACCAATAATAGCCAGCAAACTCTTGAAGAAGAACAAAGTAGAAGTTACCTCTACTCCTAATTCTTAGATGTCAAGAATTAATATAGAGCTATAATATTTAAGGCAGTGGATAAATAAATTGACAAAGAGAACAGAATAATGAAAACTTGATTTATATCAGAACTGGCCCTGCACATCAATGGGGCCTGGATAGAAAATTGGATATCCATATAGAAAAACTGAAATTGTACCCCTATTGCACACAATTCACAAAACTCAATTCCAGGTAGATTAAAAACTCAGATGTGAAGGGCAAAACTATAACTTTCAGAGGTTCATATAGGCTAATATATTTATTATCTTTGGTGGGAAAGGATTTCTTACACAAGAAAGGAAAACCACAAACTATAAAAGACTACATTAAAATTTAAAACTCTAATTAATTACAAAAAAATCATTAAAAGGCAAACCACAAACCAAGCCAAGATATTTTCAACACATATATCAAGAATACTTAAGAAATTCCTACAATTTAAAGAAAAAGCATACATGATACAAAATAAAAATGGGCAAAAGACACAAGCAGGTAGTTCAAGGAAGAGAAAAGCCAAGTAGGCGATAAACATAAGAGAAAAGACCATCTTAATTTCATTAGTAATCAGAGAAATGAACATTTAAACTTCGACGACAGAGATTTCTCACCCACAAGACAAGCAAAAATGTAAGTCTTTCAGCATCAAGTTTCTACAAAGATATGAACAACCAGAACACTGAAAGGTGAGTAAACTGGTACAGTTACTTTGGAAAACAACGTGGCATTATTGATGAAGCTAAAGATGTTCAAACTATATGGCTCAGCAGTTTCACTCCTAGGGCTGTACCCTGGAGAAACTCATGCTCACATAACCCAGGGACGCATAGGAAAGAATGGCATAGGAGCCATCTGTCAGAGCAACAAAGCAGAAATAACACGTCTCCCTCAACAATGTTATTAATTAAAATATTATTATATGTGATTTTCTTATAATGAAATACTTCATTGCAGAGAAGCAGTTCAATTACAGTTACATGCCACCACAAGGTTGAATTTTGGGGAACATAGTATTAAGCAAGTCAAGAATAGAATTATAGTTGCTGGGAGTAGGAAGGACAAAGAAATAAGGAGTTGCTAATCAATAGGTATGAAGTTTCAGTTATGCAAGATAAATACGTTCTGAGCTCCACTGTATGCTATTGGACCAATAGCTCACCAAACTGTATTGCATACTTTAAAAATCTGTTAAGAGGGCACATCTCACATTAAGTGTTCTTATCACAATAGAATAAAAATAATAATAAAAGAGAGAAATTAATGTTAAAGAAGAAAAGCAAATCTGAAAAGAATGCCTATAGTATCATGTAATGATGTACATATACACAAATATACATATATACTACATATACACCAAATAAACATAAATCTGAATATTATATTGTTTAGTAATGCTAACATATTTGGTAAAACTGAAGAAAAGCAAAGAAATGATCAAGGTTCCTCTCTGAGTAGCAAGAAAACAGGATATAATTGAGGGAGGTACGTAGAGGTCTTCAAAGGTGATAGTTACGTTATTTTTTAGTAAACTAGTTAGTGGACACAGTACTTATTGTATTGATATTTATATCTATATATTATTGTGCATCTAGTTTATGTTAAGTTACAGCAATTAAAAAAAATAAGCATTCATTCAACAAATATATATTGAGTCACTACTATGGCTCCGGCACTGTTCTAGGGGCTTAGGATACACCGGTGAATGAAACCAGTGAAGTCCTTCCGTGCTTACCTGCCAGCTGGAGGGCAGTGACATATCATTACAAACGATAAACAATAAACGTAACAGTAAGCAAGCCATATAGCATGTTAAAATATGGTAAGTGCTATAACAAAAAAAAAAAAGAAAATATTGAGCCAGGTAAATGAGAATGGTAGGGTGCGATGAGCAGTTTTACCAAGAAATCATCTGGGAGGCGAGTAACCTAGGTAAAAAGTTAGAGCCAAGCAAAGGCTCTACGACCGGAAGACATCTTGTAGTGTAAAGAACAGCTAGGAAGCTTGTGTGGTTGAGGTCAAGTGAGCAAAGAGGGGAAAGACTAGAACATGTGCTCAGGGCGGTACTGGATGGAGGGGGAGAAGAAGTGGGAGGAAAAGGAGAAGTAGGACTACAGATTATGTATGGATTTTGAGCAAAAGAATGATATATAAATTTCCCATTGCTGCTGCAACAAATTACCACAAACAGTGGTTCTAAGAAATTTGGATTTATTATCTTATAGTTCTAGAGGTCAGATGTTCAAAATCAGTCTCTCTGGAGGCTGCAGGAGAGAATGTGCTTTCTTACCTTTTCCACCTTCTCGAGTCAGTCCTCATGCCTTGGCTCAGGGTTCTTTCCTCCATCTTTTTTTATTTTGTTTTTCTTTTTTCTTTCTCTTTTCTCTTTTTGGAGACACAGTTATGCTCTTGTTGCCCAGGCTGGAGTGTAATGGTGCAATCTTGGCTCACTGCAACCTCCGCCTCCCGGGTTCAAGCGATTCTCCTGCCTCAGCCTCCTGAGTAACTGGGATTACAGGTGCTTGCCACTATGCCTGGCTAATTTTCGATATTTTTAGTAGAGATGGGGTTTCACCATGTTGGCCAGGCTGGTCTCGAACTCCTGACCTCAGGTGATCCACCCACCTCAGCCTCCCAAAGTGCTGGGATTACAGGTGTGAACCACCATGCCCGGTCCCCTTCCTCCATCTTTAAAACCAGCTATGTTGTATCTTCAAGCCTCTTTCTGCTTTCGTCATGAAGTTGTTCTCTTTCTCAGCATCTGTCTACTGCTTGCCTCTTATATGGGCCCTTGTGGGTCTACTCAGATACACTCCCCATCTGCGAAGTCCCTTTTGCCATACAAGCAACATATTCACAGGTTCCAGGGATTAGGATGTGGATATCTGGGAGACAGGGACATGTTTCAACCTACTGCAAGGAACATAATTGAATTTTTTCTTTTCTTTCCTTTCCTTTTTTTTTTTTTTTTTTTTTTTTT
>NC_045440.1:21819220-21828749 GCF_002776525.5 Piliocolobus tephrosceles | reverse complement strand
TTTTTTTTTTTTTTTTTTTTTTGAGATGGGGTCTTGCTGTGTTGCCCAGGTTGGTCCTGAACTCCTTGGCTCAAGCAATCTTCCCACCTTCACCTCCCAGGTAGCTGGGATTACAGCCATGAGTCACCACACCCAACTGAATATTTTTCTCAAAGGGATGTTGCAAAGGTGGAAGTAAGAAAAGCAATTAGGGAGCTATTTCAACCATCCAAGTGAGAGTTATGGTGGCTCCCATCAAACCCACAACAGTGGGGGTAGTTAGTGGTGGTAGGACACTGGATATATTTCTGATACAGTGTGAACATTATCTCATAATACGTAGGGTGTGGGATTTGAAAGAAAGAGAAAAATTAAGAATAAATCCAAAGTTTTTCACTTGAGCAACCAGAAACCTCAAAATCTCATCAATTTAGATGGGGATGAACAGGGACAACACATTTTTAGGGGGAAGTTTAGGAGTTCTGTTTTGTACATTGAGGGAGATTGCATAAATGACCATAATTTTTTTCTTATCCCTCTATGCAGGCCTCTTTGCAATGTGGTTTTACTGCTCATGCCATGAAGAGGTGACGGCTGTTTCTCCATCTCTTGAATCTGGAAGACTCTTGTGACTTGCTTTGACCAAGAGAATGTGGCAGAAGTGACACTAGGTGACTTTCAAGCCTAAGCCTCAATAGCCTCTACTCCCACTACCTTGGAAAGCTTCCCTGATACTCCATCCTGACCTAGAGGATGAGAGACCAAATGGAGCGGAGATGAGTTGTTCCAGTGAGACCCTACAGATCAGCCCACCAACAGCCAGCAGCAACCACTAGATCTGGGAATGAGGCATCCTGGACCCTCCAGCCCCAGGTGAGTTTCCAGGGAAATCACACTGTTCATCTACCTTCGCAACTTCTTTTTTCCTCATTCAGTATTATGTTTTTAAGATGTATCTATAAATAAAGACATCCACTTCAGTCATTTTTAACTACCCAGTAGAATCCCATTATGTTGCTTATTCATTCCCCTACAAAAGGGATGGCCATCCTTGCATATGTGCACATTTATGAGTTTCTTAAGATACATACCAAGAAATGGAAGTGCTGAGTCCGAGGGGATGCTCATTATTCAACTGTATTAGGTGTTGCCAAATTCTTCTCCAAAGTGGTTCTTTCAGTTCACCCACCCACCAGCAAAGGATGAAAGTTCCTTTTTCCATACATCTTCCCTAACACTTTGTGTAATTAGACTTTCATTTTCCCAATCTTACAGGAATAAAATCGATCTCACTGTTTTTCTAATTTTCTTATTCCAGATTGTTGTGAGGTTGAGAATAATTTTATAAATGTATTAGCCATTAGGGATTCCTCTTCATGTCATGCCTCTTCATGTCATTTGTCTATTTTTCTATTAGATATTTTTGCTTTGCCTTATCTATTTTTAGTCATTCTCTGTGGATCCTAGGAATATGGTTTACACATTTCTTCTCCTGATCAGTGGATTTTTTTTCTTTGCACTTTATTTATGATGTCCTTTGTTGAAGACATTTAAATTTTAATATAGCCTAATTTATTATTTTTGCCATTATAGTCAAATCTTTTTTCTTTTTTGCATGCACAAAATTTACTAAAGGCATTTTGGTTTTTGCTTATAGTCGAATCTTTTTTGTTTTGATCTACCTGAAGTTAAAGATTTTCTCTATTTTCTCCTACATGGTTTAGTTTGCTTTTCACATTTAAGTATTTAATCCATTTATAGTTTCCTTTTGTGTACGATATAAGGATCTGGTTTCATAGATCCACTTACAACCAATGTTTCAACACTATTATTGACTAATTCATCCTTTTTCATTCATTTCGATGTCTCGTCTGTCTTATTTCAAGTGTCCACTTATGAGCAGGTGGACAAATGACCTGTGCTTCGGTCATTTGTCCTAGAAACCGTGTGTCAATATCAAAACTGTTCCAATAACCATAGCTTTATAGCAAGTCTTGATACTTGATAGAGCAAGTTCTCCTCCATTTCCTCCCTCTTGTTTATTTTTAGTCTTTTATTCTTCAATAGGATTTATAATCAGCTTGTCAAGTTTGAAACCTGTACTAGTTTCCTAGAATGGCTGCAACAAAGCATCGCAAACTGGGTGGCTTAAAAACTACAGAAATTTGGCTAGACAAGGCAGTTGAGGAGGAGGGGGTGCTTGAGGCGGGGCTGGCCCAGTGTGCACTCCTCACCTCGGAGACAGTATGGCTCGTGGAACAGCTGCTTTTGGAAGACTATTGCCCAGAAGAAAAGATGTTTGATTTTCATAAGCCAAAGATGTACCAGCATATAGAGGGCTGCTATATCTGCAAAGCTAAGTCCTCCAGTTCTTGATTCACTGACAGTAAATGCTATGAAAAGGACTTCCAGAGCCATTTTGGATTATGAGACTTGTTCAGGAGACATCTGCAATGCCTGTGTCCTGCTTGTAAAATGATGGAAGAAGGTGCTAGCAGGATTAAAAAAAAAAAAAAAAAACTAGAGTCATGTGGTAGTTACAAGGCCTGGACCCAGTATAAAGAGTACACTGAAACCAAAGGAAGTGAAAACTATCTGGGAACAGGATAAAAAGCATCCAGATCAGTAAACTGCAGAAGAAATTTGAACGTCATAATTCTGATGCTCACAATACCACCTCAAATGCGTCCCCAGCTCAATCTCCTTGTAACAGTAACCAGTTAGATGACAGCTCAGATAGAGAGGTGGTTTCTGGTTCTAACAGAACACCAGTTTTTTTTCCTTTTTAGAGCTCACATACTGGAAAAGACAGAAGAGACGTTGTGGGGTCATCTATAAAGACTGTTTTGGGGAAGTCCTCATCTACACACATCTCTTCAAGCCTTGCTGCAGTCATAAGAAAGAAGCTGGGCCAGGCACTGTGTCTCACGCTCGTAATCCCAGCACTTTGAGAGGCCAAGGTGGGCAGATTGCCTAAGGTCAGGAGTTCGAGACCAGCCTGACCAACATGGTGAAACTCCGTCTCTTCTAAAAATACAAAAATTAGCCGGGCATAGTGGTGCACCTGTAATCTCAGCTACTCTTGAGGCTGAGGCAGGAGAATCACTTGAACCCAGGAGGCAGAGGTTGCAGTGAGCTGAGATCGCGCCACCTCACTCACTCCAGCCTGGGTAATAGAGTGAGACCCTGTCTCCAAAACAACAGGAAAAAAAAAAAAAAGAAAAAAGAAAAAAGCATCTGCTGAGAAGCCAGAAGCCAGAGGAGCAGGGGCCAGAGCTTCTGCCCATCCCCACTCAGGAGTGGAGACTGAGGTTTTCATGTAAAAGGGGAACACACACAAAAAAAATCTAAATTTTGAAAAGACCACAAAGCAACAAACTGACCCTCCTATTTTTAACTTGGATACCTGCTATTCTGCCAAAAGACAACGTCTAGAATAGTTTTCAATGGGTTGATTTTCCCTCAGTCCCACAAACTTTGAAACCAGTGTCTAACTCACTAAAAAAAGAGCTGTATGTAATATTTAAGACGCTGACTGTTTCATAGGAAAGCTGAATGCTGCTGTAAAGTACTCTTTAACTCTTTTTTTAAAAATCCCCTTCTAATGAATGAAACTAGGGGAGTTTCAGGGGACAAAGATGGAATTTGTTTATGAGAAGCTGTAGTTTTTAATCTTTCTGTATTGAGAAGCAGTGGTTGGGGCATTTTTTAAGATGGCTGACTACACTTGTTTTCCCTTATGATAATAAATTTGTCATAACTAGGTAACATGGACTTGGCCCTAGAGGTAGCTGTTTATAATTTTGAAATATTAAGGTCTTGCCTAGTTTCTGATGATTCAACTTGTACTACTGATTATCAAGCAGGACAGACTGAGCTTTCTGTTGCAAATACCTTGGAGGAGAAAGTAATTTCTCAATATATAGAGAGGTAACTTGATGCTATACGTTGCATCCTGTGCTATCTCCCTTCACATTAACATTTGATAAAAATTTTAGTGTACGTGAAACTTCTAAAGCAGAATCAAAGCTTCTCTTAGGGAAATGCCAAGACAGGTGAGACCCTGCAGGAATAGGGCCAAAGCATTACCACATGGTAGAGAACACACCCTATCAAAAATGTTAAACTATCTGAAAAATACAATGTGCAAGTCTTCAGGATGACACAAAACAAAGGTTAATGCTATCTGGGGCACATTTCTTAGAGGGCTTGCTGAGTTTGTAAATAACCGACTTTTGCTTGTGTTACATGACTTTGATGACTTCATTGAAAGTCTGCACAATTCAATTTCAGCTCTGGATTACTTCAGTTGACCTTTGTGAAGGCTTTTATCTGTGTAGAGTGAGTGTTTGACTTGTTCCAGCCTATTAGGTTTTTATTTTCTTTCACTCTGTATTAAAAGCAAATTTTACTAAAAGAAAAGAGGTTTGTGTTCATGTTAAGTGGGTTGGTTTTGGTTTGGCTTCTTTTATTCAGACTTTCTGAACATTGCGATAACCTGAACTTAGAGCTCTTCAATCCTAAAATCCTCATGAAAAGGTTCTCACTCGAACCCAAACCAAAGCACTCTTACTGCCACTTTCTGAATGTTCAGGAAAAAGTATCACCAGTTCAGTCTTTTCATAATGAGGGAGAAGCACTTGCCTGCCTTGTAGTAACAAGACTCAGTGCTTATTTTTTTAACTGCATTTTAAATATTGGATAGTATAACAATAAGGAGTGAGCCACCTTTTATGGCCACCCTGAAGTTTTATAGTTCTTAATCTAAACATTCTATATTTCCTTCTTTTGGGAAAAAGTTACATGCTACAAGCCACCATATGCACAGACTATACAGTGAGCTGGGTCGGCTCTTCCCGTCTTTGAGGCAAATTACAAAAGTCCAGCCATTGTTATCCTCCTGAGTTATTTTGAAAATTTTTTTTCATATGTTGGCTGTAGTATTAGTGGTAGAATATACTATACTATGGATCATCTCTACTCCTGTATTTATTTGTTTATTACTAGACCTCAACCATGGTCTTCTTCTTCCCCTTCCACCTCTCTTCACCTGTGGGATGTACTATATGCAGTCATGCACTTTGTACTAATATATTAGAAATCTACAGACCTATATTGTACTTTTTATACTGTTGGCTACTTATAATCAAAACTTTTACTAGGGAATCGAATAAGTCTAGTCTTATTACAAACTTTTTTTAAAATACAGAAACTTGTTCTTTCACACTTCTGGAGGTCAGAAGTCCGAAAGTGTGTATCAGCAGGTTGGTTCCTTCTGGGGACCGGGAGCAGGGAATCTGTTCCATGCTTCTCCCTGAGCTTCTGGTGGTTTACTAGCAGTGGTTGGCATTCTTTGGCTTGTAACTGTATCACTCCAATCTCTGTGTCCATCCTCACACAGCCAACATCACCCAGCCTTCTTCCTTGTGTGTGTCTCTGTGTCTTCATGTGGCCTTCCTATAAAGATTAGGGCGAGATCTAATGTGACCTCATCTTAACTTAATTACATCTGTGAAGACTCTATGTCCAAATAAGGTCACATTCACAGATCCTGGGAGCTAGGACTTTACCTTCTCTGTTAGGAATATGCCATACAACCCTCAATAAAACCTTTGATTGCAATTACATTGCATTTGGGTGCCAATCAAAACCACCATGGGATACCACGTTACTCCTGCAAGAATGGCCATAATAAAAAAATAATAGATGTTGGTGTGGATGTGGTGAAAAGGGAACACTTCTACACTGCTGGTGGGACTGTAAACTAGTACAATCACCATGGAAAACAGTGTGGAGATTCCTTAAAGAACTAAAAGTAGAACTGCCATTTGATCCAGCAATCCCACTGCTGGGTATCTACCCAGAGGACGAGAAGTCATTATACGAAAACATTTCATTGCACACCCATGCTTATAGCAGCACAATTCACAATTGCAAAAATGTGGAGCAAACCCAAATGCCCATCAATCAACGAGTGGATAAACTGTGATATCTATACCTATATACATATACATATACATATAATAGATATTATATAGATCTATTAGATATTATAGATATAACAGATATTATATAGATACATATAGATATGATGGAATACTACTCAGCCATAAAAAGGAATGAATTAATGGTGTTCACAGACACCTGGATGAGATTGGAGACTATTATTCCAAGTGAAGTAACTCAGGAATGGAAAACCAAACATGGTATGTTCTCACTCACAAGTGGGAGCTAAGCTATGAGGATGCAAAGGCATAAGAATGATAAAATGGACTTTAGGGACTCGGCGGGAAAGGATGGGAAGCAGGTGAGGGATAAAAGACTACAAATTGGGTTCAGTGTATACTGCTCGGGTGATGCATGGACCAAAATCTCATAAATCACCACTAAAGAACTTATGTAGCCAAATACCACCTAGTCTCAAAAACCTATGGAAATAAAAACATAAGATAAAATTAAAAGGAAATTACATTGCATTTGGGGATTTGTTTAGGGGAGGATTGTCATTTTTACTTAATTTACTTGAATTTTACTTATTTCCTTCCAGAATATTTTATCCTTTTCTTCATAAGATTTTTAAACATCTTTTGTTCCATTTACTCCCAGGTATCTTATTGTTTTTTGTTATGCTTCAAAATGGTATCTTTTTTCAAGTTGCATTTTTCTACTTCTGTGTTGCTGGTGTACAGAATGCTGGCTGTGTATTTGGGGGCAATTGACAAAACATTCAATAATTATTATTCACTGGGATGTTTTGTGTATAGTCATACTGTCTGCGTTGACAATTTTATTTTTTCCTTTCCAGTCTATAGTCCCTTTATTTATACTCTTTTCTCATTACGTTGGTAGGACCTTCATTAAATGATGAATAAAAGTAGCAACTGGGGATATCCTTCTTTCCAATTATACAGAAATATTTTTACTGTTTGGCCATTCATTATGAGGTTTGCTTTGACATTTTGTTTAAAATATTTTATCAAATTACTTTTTATTCACAATTGGGAAAAAACTATTTTGATTTTGTGTTTGCTTTCATCATGTATGGTATCAACTTTCATACCAAAGGTTTGATCAGAATCTATAAAAATAATTATATGTTCTTTTGTCTTTTCCATATGCTACTATGGTCAATTTCATTGGAGAATCTTTTAATGTTAAACAATTCCAACACTCCTGTGATAAATCATATTTAGTTGTGTTTTTCACTCCTTTTATCTTATTTATTATATTCTTGATTACAAAGTTATGATCACATTTTTAAATGTGGTGTTCCATATCAAGGAAAATGGAAATAGTCACACATAAATATTTTTATATCTGTGTCTATCTCTCCTCAAATAGGGAGCAGAAGTATTTCTGCTTTTATCCTTGACACCAATGTGTCAAGGATTGGACAAAAAGGCAGAGGCAGAAGGAATCTGCTGTACTTTTATCTGCATAAATATCTGCGGTCAGATCCCACAAGTGAAGCCCTGAGGTGTCCTGTCGAGGTGTTAGTGGATGACAGAAGTTGTCCCCACGTGTACGCAGGGACACAGGGATAGAGGGTGCCCTCTAAGAGCTGCACCATCAGCTCACCTGGTACCAGTCACAGTTGGAGCCATATAGGATCTCCAAACGCCACTTTCTTCCTGGATGTCGGTGTTTAGGGTTGTTAATGTCTGAAAGGCCAAGAGTCATTGGAAATTCTATCAAGAAATAACAGGAGTTCTCTGAAGATCAGAGAAGAGCTGTGGAGTCTAATTAGAAATACTACCACAAGGGAGACTGGGAAGTCAGCAGTGACCGGGACCTCCAGGAGGGCGTTGGTCCTTCTTGCTTCTGCCCTCTTGCTCTAAAAGACACGTATATTTCTGAAGCTCCCATGGGGAACAGGATCTCCTTGATGATGCATCCATACAACAAGAGTGGTTGCACTTCTTAGAGGTCACGCCAATATACATAACCACCAGTAATGCCTGAACATAATGCCAGAAAAAGGGTTGCTCCATGCAACAGTTGTGGTGAGGGATTCCCCTGGGTGTCAGAAGACCAAACCTCTCCCTCTCTTTGGTTCTTGATCCACCCTAATTACACTGGACATCACACCTGTGATTATAAAGTAACTGTGGCTGCAATATTTTAAAATTACATGTAAACTACCATAATTCACATATGTACAGGTTCTTGTGCACTTATTAAAAGTTTCAGTTAGCCATAATCCTGCCTTAGATTAACTTCATGGAATATGACGCCACCAATGTAAACAGAATATTTGTTAAAGGGGAGGTAGTCAGTGTAGGGTAGGGAGGTGGCAGCTGGAAGAGCACGATAGAAGACTTGGGCTCAAGGCATCAGCTCTGATTCCAACCCCAGACTAGTCACTTAACTTCTGGGACCTTATCCGCCAATATGAAAACCATACTTGATGACTCTTTGAGCTTTTGTGTGCTAGAATTTCTTTTAATAAACCATTTTTATAATCACATCTCCTATATTACCTTGTGTTTCTTTCTTTTGTGAGTGTCTTGCTTTCATCAACAGCTTGAAACACATTGTGGGCAGAGATCCCATACACTCCTTCTTTTATATATTCCTTGTGGTCTAACCAGAGTTTATGATGTGACAGGAGCCAAGTAAGGGTTTAGCAGAGTGAATGTGTGAATGAATGACTTTGAATCTCCCTGTGATGGTGAATTTCATGTATTAACTCAACTGGGCCATGGCATGTCCAGATAGGTGGTAAAACATTATTTCTGGGTGTGTCCCTGACAATGTTTATGGAAGAGATTAGCATTTGAATCAATAGACTGAGTTAAGAAGATCCACCCTTACCAATGTGTCAAGGATTGAACAAAAAGGCAGAGGCAGAAGGAATTTACTGTGTCTTTTTGAGCTGGGACGTCCATCTTCTCCTGCCCTCCAACATCAACATTGCTGGTTACGTGGACCTTCAGACTCACAATGGAATTGACCCTATTGGCTCCCCTGACTCTAAGGCCTTTGAGCTTGAATTGGAACAATGCCACTGGTTATCCTGGGCTGCCAGCTTGTAGAGAGATGGCATATCAAGAGACTTCTCAGCCTCCACAATTGCTTGAGCCAGTCCTTCATATAAAGACAGATAGATAGATAGATAGATAGATAGATAGATAGATAGATAGATAATATATAGATAGATTTTTTTGAGAGAGAGAGTCTCGCTCTGTCACCCAGGCTGGAGTGCAGTGGCATGATCTTGGCTCACTGCAACCTCCGCCTCCTGGATTCAAGCAATTCTCCTGCCTTGGCCTCCTGAGTAACTAGGACTACAGGTGCACGTCTCCATGCCCAGCTAATTTTTGCATTTTTAGTAGAGACGGGGTTTTGCCATGTTCACCAGGCTGGTCTCCAACTCCTGACCTCAAGTGATCCACCTGCCTTGGCTTTCCAAAGTGCTGGGATTACAGGCGTAAGCCACCACAACCGGCCAATATCTATGTGTCTATAAAGATCCTATTGGTTCTGTTTCTCTGGAGAACGCTGACTAATACACTGCCTAACCTCTAGCTCATAGTAGCCAGACAAAGGT
>NC_045440.1:21796016-21819210 GCF_002776525.5 Piliocolobus tephrosceles | reverse complement strand
TTTAAGAAAACCACATAAACCAAAAATCTTACAAATGTTGACAGCTGTCAATTATTCTTTGTCTTATAAATGGGGTTCATATCAGTCAGGGGCCCTGCAAGAAGCACTCTCAAAATGGGTAGTGTGAGAGTTTAGTAAAGGAGCTATTTACAGAGGTGTGGGCAACCTGGCAGAGAAGGTGCCAGGGAAAGTAAAATCTCAACCTTGTGTTCCTCTGGCCCCCACACTTCAAACCCTCAAGATGCACCATTATGCCAGAAAGAGTTCTCTCAGTCATAACCCTCCTCCCTCCCAAGTCCCTACCGAAAGATCAGAAAATATATTTTTGAAAGATCAGAACAATGACGGTGTTGGAAAATTTTTAAGATGAGATTGCATGGTCAGAGAAAGCAAAGCAGGAAAGTCACAAAACAAAATACCAGAAGCAAATGTAACCCCTTCCTAGAGAGTATCGGAGAAGATCCAAGCTTGGGGCAAATAGGAAGAAAAATTGTGAGCCATTGGGAGTGATTATGGAGCATGTAATGAAAAAGAATTAACTATTTTCTTGATTTCAATTGATCCAGAAAGTTCTGAAATTTGGCTCACAGGTTCCTTGTAATATATTTCCCTGTGTTTCCATCAGTGATATATATTTTTCTTGCAATAACTCTACACCCCTTTGATTGGAAAATCTAGCTCTGGAGCTCTTCCTGGAATAACTGTGCCAGTTAAGCTCTTCCCACCCCCAGCCCCAGTTCCATCCCTCTGGGCATCCTGTATGCCCAAGACGTAACTGCACTCTAAAAGCAGTAGGTGGGAGAGACTAACGGAGCATCAGAGTAGCACTGAAAGGGACTCCAGTCTATACCACTTGCTGCAGCAGACATGGAGGAAAAAAGAAAGGAGGATCTCCTTCAAGGAAGGAAACACACAAATGTCCAACACACCAGAGAACAGCCTTCCTCGTTGTGCCTGCATCTCATTTACACTGTGAAGTACATCATGGTTGATAACAAGTATCACCCTCAGCAAGAAGCCAGAGAGAAAACAGATGTATGTAACTAAAGAAGAAACCCATCCCAACTATTTATACAAACCAAACAAACAATGACATGCTGTACACACCATTACTTTCTTGTCCTATATTTCAGTCTCGTTTTGGAAACTTTCCTGTTATCAGTACATAGAAAAGCTTTCTTATTTTGGGGGTGTTTTTTTTTTTAATTTTTACTTTTTTGTTTACATCTGAATATTATTTCATTGTATTGATGTATCATAATTTATTTAAACACATTCTTATTGGTGGATAATTTAGGCTGTGTTATCAAACTTTCTGATCCTTGCTAACCTTATAGATGATAAGTGGTAACCTGGGATAGTTTTATTTTGCATTTATCTTTTTTTTTTTTTTTTTTTTTTGAGACAGAGTCTCACTCTGTTGCCCAGGCTGGAGTGCAGTGGCACAATCTTGGCTCACAGGAAGCTCTGTATCCTGGGTTCACGCCATTCTCCTGCCTCAGCCTCCTGAGTAGCTGGGACTACAGGCGCCAGCCACCATGCCTGGTTAATCTTTTTGTATTTTCAGTAGAGATGGGGTTTCACTGTGTTAACCAGGGTGGTCTCGATCTCCTGACCTTGTGATCCTCCCACCTCGGCCTCCCAAGCTACTGAGATTACAGGCGTGAGCCACTGCGCCCAGCCTGCATTTATCTTATGATGAGTGAAATTGAACATCTATTCATGTGTTCAAGAACCATTTGTATTTTCCTTTCTGTGTGCAGTCCAGTCTGTTAATATCATTTTCCTATTTGGTTTTGGTCTTTGAGAGAGATCATTTTTTTAATTTACATCAGTTTGATTTACACACATTTGAATATTATTCAAATGACTGACTTGTTTCCAATAAGAAAACTAAATTAAAAATAACTTGATCACTTTGTGTCAAACACAATTTTTCATATACCATACTCTAGCACCATGGTCTTTTATTATTGGTAGGAATTCAACTTCTGAACTCTGGGGCCAAATAGCAATGAAATTAGAACTTCTTAAAGCCCCAAATCCATTATTTCTGAACTAAAATACAATGTAGCTAACTTTTTCAAAGGTATCCTCAGTTAAATAAATTAGATTACAAATTAGTCCACTGTTTCAAAATGCAGGGGTTTTGTAAATTTAGCTTAACAGAAAATACATTGTTAAAGCCAACAAATTTCATAGAGTATTACAACTTTAAAACTAGAAGCTACCTTTAAAGTTATTAATTCTATTGCATTGTTATATAGATATAACAGAAAATTCAAGCAAGTAGCCAGAGTTAATAGAACCTAACCCTCCAGATTCAGCATGGTGATCTTCCTGTGCCACTTTGTTGCTCCTTTCAATCTGCTACTTAAGAGAAATCAGAATTTTCTGTCCTTGGCAGAAAGTTTCTTTTCAAGAGATATGTGAATAAGCAGCACCAAACCCTTCAAAGAAAGCCCAGGACAGCTGACCTCAAAGTTTTGCTGTGGGTGCTTCTCCTAACTGGGTCCATTGTTCTCCCAGCCTTGACCTTAAGCTCCTATAAAGGAAAGAATTCAGCAACGCTGGGGAGACAAACACATATTTTTAAATTTCTCCCCAATGATAGACAGGACAGAACAAGGCAGCCCAGGCAGGGGTGTGGCTAAGAAAACCTTTCAGAGTTGGACACCTCGCTGATTGCTGCCATCCAAGGTAAACACCAAGCTTAGTGAAATCTCAAGCAATTGGCTATTTGCCTTTATGTCTGATTCCATGTAAAGGAGGGGTAATATTTGATGAAAAACAAAAGATCTGAGAAAACCACATAATAATCACATACTGAGACTAGGTACAGGAGCTTAGTTGTTTAGATCCTGAATTAATAAATGATGTGAGATATAAAACCCCAGAGGCAAGAACGCCAGCAAAAGCCGTGGAGGGGATCAGCCATGTAGCCCTTAGAGAGAGCTCTAGGCTAAGTAGGGGTACGCTGGAGGGTGAGGAACCAAGGGCCAAGCTCTCTTCTTTAAGTAGAGAAGGAATAAGTTCATTCCTATGTGTCACTCTAGCAGTCTCTAAAAAACAAAGCAAAACAAAACAGGTATTTCTAAAAGAATGAGAGTTAGAATAAATGCCTTGATGGGCTTGGCTGAGTTGTGCTGTGAAGGAAGGAGAGTAGCAGAACATCTCAGGTGGATCAGAAGCCAGGCTGTCTTTGCAGTAGTCCAGGAGACATCTGTCTATGTGGTGAGGACTGCCAACTGCCACGTGCAGATGAACAACTTGCGCACTGCTCAAAGGCACTGTCCTAAGAAATGCAGGGGCTGAAATACGTCCTGCACATCACTAGTAAAACTGCACAGGAAAAGAATTCCTTTTAAAAAGGCACCCACAGGGCTGCATCTGCCCAGAGGGAGACACCTCTAATTCAGGCAAAGCTGTTATGTAGGTTACTGGCAGCTCGGGATCTTATTATAAATGTAGACCCCCAAGGCCTACCCCAGAACTGCTGAAACAGAAGATTCCCATTAGCAATATCCCTGGTGCCTTGTATGCCCATTACGGTTTGAGAAACACTGGCTAAAACACGGGAAAACACATTTCTTTGCAGAAGGGGAAGTGGATACAGAAGACAGCACTTTGCTTAGAGAAGAGGTACAGGTTGCACTCAGGCCTCCTGAGTTCCAAGCTTCAACTTTTATTCCACGCTAATAACCTTTCATTACCCTTGGTCTATTTAGTCATGGTAGCACATGGATACATGGCCTGAATCCCTCATTGCTTTTAGAGTCCTGAGGCTTCTGGAACCCTCGAGACTTGTGACATATGTTTTCAAGACCCCCTAGTTCACTTGTGAATGAGGATCGTTGGATTACAGCTGAACTAGGACAGCGGAGGTAACCCTGCCCCTGGTCAGAGCTCCAGTCCTTAGATTCTGGCTAAAATTCAGGTCTAGGAGTGTTAGAGAAGACTGGTGTGTGTATGTGTGTGCGTGTCACAGAGTGCACACAGGCATGAGGAGAGGGTGGGTATGTAGAGCAGATAGAAATATCTTGCATGCAAACCTTGCTCTTCTTCTGCTTGGCTTTTCATTTGAGGTTTTAGCATTCTTCTAAGAGCCCAAACCACAGCTTAGCTTGTCATACACTCTCGAAGAATCTGTCCCCAAATTTTCTTTGCATTCCTCATTTATGCAAACAGATTGTATGTCTAAACTTGGAGTGCCTTTCAACTTGAGTTTTTCTGTGATTGTTGATATGATCTCTCTCACTCTCCCCCCTTCTCCTCTCTCAATTTAATTGGGAAACCACCTTCCTAGTCCCTGCTAGATGGTACTCAGCCTATAGGAATAGAGAGAAAGTCTGGAAGCAAAAGTATCAAGGAGAGAATTCACAGTATAAAAGCCTGGTTACAATACATCCTTTTGGAGTAGCAAGCATCACCTCACATTGTAACTAGCAGCTTATCATGGTCAGAGAAAAGCTGCTAAGTTTTTCTCCTTAGTACTATCTATGTCTTTTACTCTGTGTGCCAGTGGTCGGTCTCTCTCTCTCTCTCTCTCTCTCTCTCTCTCTCTCTCCTCCTCCTCCTCCTCCTCCACCTCCTCCTCCTCTCCCTCCCTATCTAAAGTCTCATTCTCCCTCTCCATCTCTCTCCTCACCCTCCCACCAAGGAGGACTTCTTTTATCTTCTCCAAGCTAATTATGATTTTCCAAGTTCTCCTTCATGAGTCCCAGTAAAGAGAGAAAGAAGTGGAAAAGTGGAAAGAGATGTTCACAGCATAAGAGCTTCTTGTCAAACAGGGGCTCCTTCCTCTGCCACCTTCGTGCTCAAAGCAGGCTGCCTCCTATCCCCGCGCAGCTCCCTGGGGCTAGGGACCCTCTACGGCTGTGCCCAAAGAGGCTGCACAGTCCTTCCAGCTAATGCAGCTCTAGTCAACTGACCTTTAGTCAGATGCCGTTAACTTCTGTCCCCGTTCACACTCACCCTTTCTCCTCTCCTCCCCACTTCTAGACTTTTTTCAGGTAGGTGGAAGGATGTTGAAGGAGTTTACACTGGATACTTTTTATTAGGGAAAAAAAAAAAAAAAAAAGGCGGAGAAACAGCCATCTCAGACTGTGGGAATAGGTCATGGGGTCAGAAATTTAAGAAAAGTCAAGGTTTTTCATTGCTATGCTGGAGGAAAAAAAGCAAGACTTGCTTGAGGAAACAGGAAGGCTGTGTGGTTTTGCAACTTTCTTCCAGCCTGCTTGCACTCACAGAAAAGACAGACTTGAGATTCAGCCATTTTCCCCTCCCTTTTCTCATTCATTGCAGGCACTTCGCCTTGGGAGTAAGGAGTTTTATGTTGTTTTGTTTTGTTTTGTTTTCCCAGAAGGACTCTTGGTTCATTACAAATCAAATTATACAGAATGAGAATAAGAAGTTTTTCAATACAAGGTGCTGAGACTAGCCCAAGCCACCTGTCTCAGTATTTTGGCATGTCACTTCGCCTCTCTGGATCTTAATCCCCTTTGACATAAAATTAGGATAATACCATCAATCCAATCTACCACACAGGAAGGTTGAAAGAAGCATACCAGATAATGTAGGTGAAAGAATTTTTAAAAGTATAAAGTTGCTCTGAGAGTAGAAGGTGCTATTGATAACAAATCACTGTTTTAAGTGCTTTGTGAGAAATAAGTTTGAGTAAGAATTCTTTACCAAAGAGTTACAATACAATCAGAGAGGCAAGACATAGAGCAGATGACACAGTGTAGAACAGATGACAGTATCAGGTGGCCTATAGTAAGGGTCAGGACGGTGTAGGCGCAAGTTGGAGGCTGGAAACCTGCCAACTACACAAAGGCAGAGTGAAGAGTGATACTGAAGGGATGGAGGCTGTTTCAGATTGCATATGACTCCCAAAAAGATATGTTAGAGACTCAACCCCCAGTACCTCAGAAGGCAACCTTATTTGGAAAATAGGGTCCTGCAGATGTAGTTAAGATAAAACCCTACTGGATTTGGGTGGGTGTTTAATCCAATGTGATTGCTGTCCTTACCAGAAGGGGAAAGAGAGAGACAAGGAAGAGAATGCCAAGTGAAGACATACACGCTGAGAATGACATAGGATAAAAGGAAGAGAGACTTAAACCGTGCACCTGCAAACCAAGAAAGGTAACGGGTGACCAGCAAATCACCAGAAGCTAGGAAAAGGCTACAGGGATCCTCCAATACAGGGTTTGTTGGTTTGTTTTTTGTTTTTTGCTTTGTAATGGAGTCTCACTCTGTTGCCCAGACTGGAGTGCAGTGGCATGATCTCGGCTCACTGCAACCTCCACTTCCCAGGTTCAAGCAATTCTCCTGCCTTAGCCTCCTGATTAGCTGGGACTACAGGTGCTCACCACCACGCCCAGCTAATTTTTATATTTTTAGTAGAAGTTTTACCCTGTTGTCCAGGCTGGTCTCAAACTCCTGACCTCAAGTCACCCACCCACCTTGGCCTCCCAAAGTGCTGGGACTGTAGGCGTGAGCCACAGGCCCAGACTCTCATACAGGTTTTAGAGGAGTGTGGACGGCCCTGTGGACACTTTGATTTCTGACTCCTGGCTCCCAGAATGGCAATAGAATACATTTCTGTTGTTTTTAGCCACCCTGTTTGTAATACTCTGTTACAGCAACCACAGGAAACTAATATAATAGTTGAGCAGGGTCTTGGAAGCTATGCCATAGTCCCACAGGCACAGCTGAGGAGAGGCAATTATTCATGTCCTGTTATATCACAGTGAGAGGTGAACTTCACCAGTCAAGTTAATCATTTCTCAATATGCTAGAATATATTGGAATAATATCTGTGTTCCCTCTGTCTAAAATCAGCAATTTCTACTTTACTATATAGTAACCAGTATTATTATCATAGCCTTGTTGCTTAATATATTTGGTTTGGCTGCACAAACTCTTTTTTAATTACTTCTCCTTGCCTATTATCTGTTTATTGCCCATGAAGAATCATCCTGACTGTTCTCATTTTAAAAAAAATCTATGTTTGGCTTTCACGTTTATTGATATTCAGATCTTAGTGGTATATACCCAAACGTCCTAATAATTTTTGACAAGGAGTTCTGAGGAGAGCATTCTGAAATGACCTCGGAAGCAACTCCTAAAGCACTGTGAGCCCTGTTTGATACTCCATAGATTCTGCTTCAAGGAAATCCTGTTTCCTGAAGAAGTTGTTATGGTCTATTGGACCAGGATCATACATTGAGAAAGATCTAAGAGCCATATTTACACATACAGCTGTCATAGATCCAAAGTAGCCATTACAGATGATTAGGTAAATAGAACAATTTCAAATGTCCCTAAATACATATTTGCAGGATAATAGTCTATTGGAAGAGGTGTTTCTCTTTCAATAGGCCCAGCTTCTAAAAATGAAACTCTGGTTGAGTTACAAGCCCGCTATATAGCACTGCCCCATCTCTATGTATTGCCAATTAATAAATCATGGTTGTATCTGATAATGTCTTAGCAATCCTTGGGCTCTCTAATAATGATGGGGAGTATGTAACATTCATTCAAGGCAGGGCTCAAGACACAAATCAGTATTCTAGTTTTAGAGCAGAGGCTTCTACTTGGGTGCCCCCAAAGGTAGTAATTGATGTCTGTGTGCTATTTTTATTGTTTCAGAAAGTATTAGAAATTATTCATTTGCACTCAAACCACAACAAGGTCTAATTCAAAGGGTCAATTGTGCATTACAAAGTTAAGAGTCTGGAGCCAGACTGTCTGAATTTCAATTCAGCATCACAATTCACCAGCTGTGAAACCTTGTCCAGTTTACTCAACCTCCCTGAACCTCAGTTTCCTCAACCTCCCTGAACCTCAGTTTCCTCATCAGTAAAATAGGGGTGATAACAGTACCTACTGCATAGGTTGCTTCTGAGGCTCACCTGATTTGATGCAGGGAAGGCACTTAGTGTAGTGCCTGACAGATAGTAAGTTCCCAAGAAATGCTTATTAAGACTTTTTGCTTTTAGCTAAATTTTATGAATTCCAACCAGATATTTTATGCTAGCCAGAAACTCTGCTTTGCGATGGCATGTGTCTCAAATCAATTCTTATTAATTATTAAATATTATTTATTTATAAGATATCTCATAAAGCCTGATTTATGCAAGGGAAAAAAATAGAAGGGGTCATTGGTGGTGACAATGCTGGAGATCATTTTTTCTTTTTTTTTAAGATTCTCTTGCTTGTTTTTAATGATTCTCATGCTGACACAGTATCCAAACCATGAAAGAATATCCAGAGAATCCAGTCCTGTGAGACACTGTCATCTTTCTTTTTTCTTTTTCAGAGACAGGCTCTTGCTCTGTTGCCCAGGCTGGGGTGCAGTGGCACCATCATAGCTTACCACAACCTCAAACTCCTGGGCTCAAGTGATACTCCTTCCTCAGCCTCCCAAGTAGCTAGGAGTACAGGTGTGTGCCACCATACCTGATGATTTTTTTATTATTATTTTTGTAGAGACAAGTCTCACTATGCTACCCAGGTTGGTCTTGAACTTCTGAGGTCAAGTGACTCCCCCACTAAGGGAGATTGCTAAGCAATTGCTAAGTCTCTGATTCTGTCTCTCTCAATTTCCGTTAAAATGTCCGAGGAGATTCAGAAAAGTATGAAAATGAAAACTGCATGCTGATGCTGATTGGTACGTTAATACCCAAATCGGGGAGGAATTTCCACAAGATAAAGTGGTTGGAGCAGACATGAAGGAAGAAACTACCCAACATGATACAGAACTTAAAATGTAAAGCACCAAAATTGAAATCCACTCAGGAAGAAGTAAATAGCAGAATGAATACTACAGACATGGTCATCACCGTTCAAGTCTCAGTTTAGGGGTCACCTCCTCTAAAAAGCGTTCCTGTAATCCCTCAAGCTGACCCAGGTGCCTCTTTGCCTGTTGTTTGAGTTCTCAGTGCAGCCTCTGCGTTCTTCTACCATATCAACCACACATCATATTGATATTAGCAGTTTCTAGATCTAAGTCTAAATCTAAATTGTATGGACCATGTACTAGTTCTGTTCGCATCTCCTGAAACTGGCAGAATGGCTGGTCCACTACAGGTGATCCACTGAAGCATTCTGTTATGGTCTAACAGACCATAAAAACTTCTCCAGAGAGGTCGTTTACTGAATTATCCAGTGTTTTGTCAAAAGCCAGGTATACTGTCTGCTGCACTTTCCTGAACTATGAATTTTGTAGTCCATCAAAAGAAAGGAATTTGGTTATTCATTTATTCACCCATTTTATCAGTATCTTCTGAGTTTCTACTGTGTGACAGACATTACACCTGATATGACTTATGTCTTTGGTCATAAGCTGATGGCTAGTATGGATAATTCCTTTTTGAGGTTCTCAGGAATAATTCCTCTAATAATTTATTCAGAGCCTAATACTTTAGAACCTTTCTAAGTTCAATGTCAACTTCATTGGTCTATAATGGGATCAACATATCTTCTTCATTGTTTCAAAATCTAGAACCACAGCGGTCTATCTCTAAACTTCTGATACCACTCTCATTGTCTATGGTCCTTCAAATATCACCAGCAACAAGAGCTGGACACTTTCAGCCACAAGTTTTCTACGTGGCACACGACGTCATCTTTTAGGCTAGAAGATCTGCAGTCATTAAGAGAAGGTATCTCATATTTCCTCCTCTTCTTTCATTTTAATTCCTCTTAAAGTTTATGTAGGAAGATCATTGTCCCTGACAAAGATAGAAGGATAGAAGGTAGGAGACACTGGATAGTCTTGCTTTTCTTGTTAACCTGTCTTTGGTAACCTATCGAAGTGAGGTCGTCAATACCAAAGATTATTTATTTTTATTTATTTACTCATTTATTTATTTTTGAGATGGAGTGATCTTGTTTTGAGACCTTGACCTTGTTGCCCAGGCTGGAGTGCACTTGTGTCATCTCGGCTCACTGCAACCTCCGCCTCCAGGGTTCAAGCGATTCTCCTGCCTCAGACTCCCTGGTAGCTGGGATTATGGGTGCCTGCCACCATGTCCAGCTAATTTTTTGTGTTTTTAGTAGAGATGGCATTTCACTATGTTGGCTACACTGGTCTCGAACTTCTGACCTCAGGTGATCCACCCACCTCGGCCTCCCAAATTGCTGGGATTACAGTCATGAGCCACCACGCCCAGCTAATACCAAAGTTTAAATCTGCCCAAATTGAAGATTAACTGCGATAGGAATTGGCTTTCTACCAAAAATAATCAGAATACTGGACCAAACACGTGAAACAACTGTTTCAGATATTGGACAACTGTTTTCAGACACTGGACAACCGTTTTCAGATACTGGACAACGATTTTCTGATACTGGACAACCGTTTTTAGATATGGGACAATCGCTTGCAGATATTAGACAACCGTTTTCAGATATTGGACAACCGTTTTTTAGATATTGGACAACCATATTCAGATGTTAGAATGGTGAAGATGTCAGATGTTAGAATAGCGCCCTGCGGGTATTCAGAGGTTTCTACTTGAGCCTATGGCTGCTCCCTTAGTTGCACACATGTGGAGTAAAACTCCATGAGGCTGCAGAAGGAACCACCAGAAAGCAGCAGCAGATGAAACAATTTCCAGAGTTTATGAAAAGCTAGGAACATTTCATGTTTTGACCAGACAGGGCAGACAGGGAGGAGAGACCTCATACAATGTAGGCATTGGCAGTGATGTACTGGGGCAGGTTTATCCCTGTTTGAGACAGCTGATTGCTAAGCTTTCAGGAATTTTGAGAGTTGTTTGATGTCACATTGGTAGATGGAAACTGGCCATGATAGAAAGTCAGCAAATGTTACAAATAGGTTTTTATTTTTTCCCAGAGAACCAGTTGTTAAACATTTACCAGTACACCACTAGGTACTGGATAGTCTTTAGAAGAATCATGCTTTAGTAGTAAGGATAGATTAATCCTAGAACAAAAGCTACACTGAATCCACACCCTAAAAAAAGCCCAAAAGCAAGCCTCAAAAGGGTCAAACTCATCTATAAGCAACGTAACTTCAATGAAAGCCCAACACTTTTTTTTTTTTTTTTTTTTTTTAAGACAGAGTCTTGCTCTGTTACCCAGCCTGGAGTGCAGTGGCATGATCTTGGCTCACTGCAACCTCCTCCTCTTGGGTTCAAGCAATTCTCATGTCTGAGCCTCCCGAGTAGCTGAGACCACAGGCATGCACCACCATACCTGGCTAATTTTTGTATTTTTAGTAGAGACAGGGTTTCGCCATGTTGGCTAGACTAGTCTCGAACTCCTGACCTCAAGTGATCCGCCCACCTGGGCCTCCCAAAGTGCTGGGATTACAGGCTGAGGCCCAACGTTCTTGAAAGTAATACAACAAAATCTAGCTTTTAACACTATAGCATTCATCATAACATGGATAGCCTTACATCTATTAAATAAATGTAATTCATTATCAGAAACCGTTCCAAAACGAAAAAAAAAATAACAGACTCAGGATATTTTAATGAATTCCACAAAAATACTTAAGGAGGAAATAAACCCAAGTCTATATAAAGTCTTCCAGAAAACAGAAGAGGAGGAAATACTTCCTAATTCAAATGCTATGGGGCCAGCATTACCCTGCTATCAAAACCAAAGACACATTACAAGAAAAGGACACTGCAGACCAATATCCTTCCTCAATATAAATAAATATTATTTTAAAATATTCACAAATCAAATCCATCAGTTTAAGGATAACAATCCATTATGACCAAGTGTGGTTTATCCTAGGAAGGCAATTTTTTTTTGCCTTTGAAAATCAATTTATGTCATTCACCTTATTAACACATTAATAAAAGAAACCATAGATTCCATATTGTATGGTTCCATTTATGTGAAATTCTAGAAAAGGCAACACTTGAGTGGAAAGAAGCAGATCAATGACTGTCTGGGCCTGGGATGGAGGAAGAAGACTGGCTAAAAAAGAGGACAAGAAACCCTTGGGGGTTAATGGAAATATTACAATTCTTGAGAATAAAAGTAGTTTTGTGACATTTGTCAAAATTTATGAAACTGAATGCTTAAAATGGGTGATTTCCATTGGTCGTAAATTATACCTTTAAAGTTGATTTTTTAAAAAATTTTTGGCCCAAATGCCCTCATGGCAAAAGTAGCTTCCACAACCATCTTCGTTCTGTAGATCCGCTTTTCCCTTCCTTTGTTAGCCTGGTGATACCTTAGCACAATATCAGCTCTGGATGGCTGGGCAAATGCTCTAGTCTGTCAGTGCCAGAAATAGGAGTTAGTAATTGACTTTCTCAATGGAGAGTCTACAAGAGAAGACCAGAGCATGAGGGCCTTCAGCTTCCTCAGTAGAGAGGGGGAGTGAAGGAGACTTTGGTTGTGATGGTGGCATTTCTCTCCTTCCTTTCCTTCTTTTGTCATGTAAATAAATGTTTAAATCTGGCTCTCCTGACGTACTTTCCTTGGTTCAATTCAGAAACATCTATTCATTTATCAGTGATGATAAATACATCAAGTACAGGACTTAGGAGTCAAAAGACCAGGTCTTTAGAATTGGTTCTGCATGAGATTGAAGAAGTGAACAACCAGCTTAACCTCTCTTGGCTTCAATGTCATCCTTCATAGATGAAGATCAATAATCCCTAAAGTACTTGCAATAAAATCTGATTCCTTACTTTCCAGAGGAAACACTCCTCCACACCTGCTGCCCTTCTCTCATATTGCTGCTCAAAATTGTCTGTCTACTTTTCATACAAAACTTCAAAAACTATGCCTGTAATATTTTAGGGATCAGTGATATTCAGTTTAGTACAATACTGCATCCATCTAGCAATCAGGTCTCTTGATTTCTTAATTCTCTAGAGTACAATCTAGGATCCAAAAATCAACTTTAAAACAGGAAGGAAGAAAGGATTCTGAATAGCCTACCTACCAGGGTGAGCATTTGCCTAAAAGGAGAAACCCTTGGACTTACTTAGAGTTAATCTGTTGGGAATTTTATATCCAAACCTACAAGATTAATTAGTTTGTTCTTAAGCCCATGATAGATAATTATCAGCAAATTAAAAGGTACATTCACAAAGGGAGGAGATAGAAAAATCATAAAATACAAGTACAATAAAATACAAATAATTCTAGTGTAGAAAATAAATTATCTTATGTACATACTTCAATAGGTCCTCAGTGAACTACTGTATTGGAGCTAAGTACAACTGCAAATTTTATTAATGCTACGATCTTATGTTTTAAGAGACAGTCTCTCAGATGTCCAGAAAACTGAACTCTCTAGAATGACTCAATCTTTGACAGTTCTAAAAAACTGATGTTTGCTATAGTATCTTTTACCTAGCAGCTATTTCATATGTGTAAATGTTCTGTTATTGACTATACAGAAGCTCCTTGAGACCAGGTCATGTACTTCTCTATAACTTTCATACAATCATAGTCATCTGTATCATGAGACTAAGATACTACCCTCACATGAACATCGTCTAGGTTAAAGACCAAAGTGCCTAGGGCCCATGCATAGTGCTCAACTAATGTGCCCCACAGAGCTGATGCTTAACTAGTGTCAGTCAAATGAATGATCTCAAAGCGTTGTGCAGCTCAAGGAGGACTTGAATTATTATTGAGGTAGGGATCCCTGTGTCTTCTTCAAAGTTGTGTTATATACATGGATGCCATCCTTTTTCTCTGAAAAATTTACTAATCTTCTCTCTACATAATTAAAATAATTTCTAAAACCCCACAAATTCTCAAAGATGATCCTGATTATCCTGAAAAGATCTGATGGCTTCTCTTTGATCTCATGAAGGGTAGATAGCAAACTCCCACAACCCTCATCCCTATTCTTTTCTCAAAATGCTGTTGCTCCCCTCTCTCAAAATTTTTCTGAATTCTGACTCATATTTGACATCAACAGTTTACAGAATTGGTTTAACATTTACATTTATTTTCTCTTTTCTCCTTCTATGTTCACATCCCTGTGATTGTCTTAGATTACATATTTTTAGTGTCTTGGTAGAAGGTGTCTTTGCAATTATTTTTTGCAGTTTCCCACAGGCAATTAGGTGCTTAAAAATATCTTAAGAAATGTGAATCGGGGATTCAAGGCTTCAGACACTTCCAAAAGAATGTTTTCATTGGATGCTTTCCAACAACAAAACATTTTCAAATGGAAAAAAAGAGAGTATTAATTTGTGATTAACTCTTCCATAAAATTCTGGAAAAGGCCAAGATTGTTGCATACCTCTTATTACAGCTAACATGGGGCTATGTGAGCTGGGAGCAGGGGCAAAATAATAGAATTCAACAGAACAACAAAGGCATTGCATCTACTTAGTTTGTCTTAGTATAAATATAATAATAAAATACATTTTTAATCTTGGAAAATTAAAAAAAAAAATAAGAAAACAGTACTGACATTTCCACCACCGCAATGAGACCATTTGTGTATACTTTAGACGTGTTAATTGGGTACAGTACTTGGGTAGAAAACACAGTTCCTACTCTGGAGGCTTTTTAAATACTGGTGGGGGTAGACAAGACCACACGTTTGAAGTTGTTAGGAAGCAAAGTGAGATCACGTGTAATCCAGTGCCAAATGAAGGACTTACAAAGAAGAAAACAGAGCCTGTAGAATGTTCGCCTCCAGGTCCTATATCCAAAGTATGACACACTGTCCAGAAAACAAAACCCTCTATTCCAGTGACCTGCTGGTTGAATGATAAGCATTGAGGAAATGTTCCTGATTCTAGTAATACCCACTGACCAGGTGGGAGACAAGGCTTCTCAGGCCATGAACCATGATGCAACTAAACCCTCAAACCAGCTGGGTTATGGGGAGGTGGGGGCTTTGTGAAGCTTTAATCCTATCACACCCTCGCTTAGTTATGGCCTGACACGAATGCAGAGTCTTGGCCAAAACAAACTCGACATTGGCCCTGAAAACTTGAGCAGATACAAAAACACCCCAGCCAATCAAGTCCTCATCGTTCCCCCAGAACAAATGACAGGCTAAGAAAAGCAAGCAGTCATGCATATTTGTGCTGATAAATTGTTAAAATGTGCATTTTATTTGTGCAGAACAAATCCCTACAGTGAATGAAAAGCGTTACCACCTATATATCGTTCAGTGTTCTCTTTTGGTGAGATGGTGTGCTTTTTGTTCCAGGCACAAGAATCTATCATGGTCAGGAGCTTTCCCATTTACACCTGTGGTTTCCAGTTTTGAAAATCAAATTCCATGCAGTTTAAATATATTGTCATCAATCAAAATCAAGGTACAAAAATGAATAAACAAATTAATAAAGATCTACTCTAATGTGGCTAATTCACTGGCCTAGGAATGAATCTTATATTCCTTCCAAATCACAACTATTATGACTTACTCTGGAATTCTAGAAAATGTGTTAAAAAGTGGTTCTCTTGAAATACCTAGGATGAAATGGAATCATAGAATGTTAGAGCTGCACATGAGTCTTGGAGATGAATCAGCCCCATTTCTTCATTGTCCAGTTGAGATTCTGAGAGGTAAACAGATTATCAAGGCAACATAGTTAATTAATGAAACGATCTCTTTATAGCAGGCTTCCATGTTTGTGAGCAGTCAACTGACATTTGTTGAGTGTTTCTATATCAGGAACTTCCATGTTCTTGCCTCTGGATTTCCCAAGATGGAAAACCTTCTCAAGGAGTTTATATTCAAGTAGGTGCAGCTTACTCATAGGTATATCTTTTAAAAATGATAAATAGTTAATATTTAATATTTTTTGGTTAAAAAAAATTAGATCTGCTATCCATACCACTCCCACTTTGTGTTAACCAATTCCATTGAAGGAGTATGGCCGTAATGTGCTTCGGATCCTAAAACCTGGAATAAAAGGATTGGAAGGCACTGTAGCTTTTATTCAGTCCACCCACTAAAAAAGATCCTCACCATCCAAGTGTCCAAGCTAAGAAGCTAGGTAAGGAAGCCAATACGTTTTTAATATGAAAATGTTCACTAAATGAATTTTCACTTTTTAAAATTTGTACCCTCTCAAACACGCCACCTCACTCAGCACTGGTGTTTAGTTTCACCCTTTGAGTCAGCATCTTTGTTGGTCAGTCATTCCCTAATCATAATAAACATCAACACGATGTCAATTACTTTTAAAATAAAATTGAATATCTTATGAAAAGAATCCATAAAGCCAATCACACTGATGTTGAAGCACTGTGCAATCACATGCAAAGCTGTTGATGAATGAAGGGCTGCTAGAAATAAAACAATCAATGGAAGAAGAGAAAATTGCAAGGATGGTGACATAAGTTACTTCAAAGAAGAATGGGCTGATATCCTGGAATCAGGAGAGGCCCTTGGGAAAATTGACGAAGTTCTCGAATATTTTTCAAAAAATGATCATCACTGGAGTATGAAACTCAAACAAGAACTGGAGGCTACTGTATAATGCCAGCATATACTTTTGCCAGAAAAATCACACCCCCAAAAAAATAATGAATATGTATGCTATTCTTTGTTCATTCTAAGAAAAAAGTTTTAATTTAAATATATTTTTATATTCAAAATAAGAACTTATTTTACAGCTCTTCAAAATACAGTCTCCTTTGCTTTATTACTTTTTTTTAATCTTTTTGTTTTTTATTCTTGCGGATACCTTGTTGGTGTATATATTTACGGCACACATGAGATATTTTGATATACGCATGCAATCAGTAATAATCACGTCATGGAAGATGGGGTATCCATCCCCTCAAGAATTTACACTTTGTGTTACAAACAATCCAATTATGCTTTTAGTTATTATCAAATGTGCAATCAAATTATTATTGATTGTATTCACCCTGTTGTGCTATCAAGTACTAGATCTTATTCATTCTCCTTTTATTTAGCCACTAATCATCCTTTTTAATCTGGACTGTGTTCTCAATTTTACGTACAATTTGTACCCAATAATGAAGACAGCCTGTAATTGCAGAGCTGAGGGACTGAGACCCAGAAAGGATAGCAACTTTTCTAACGTCACACATCTACTAGTGACAAAGCTAAATCACTTAATGCTCCTATCACCCAGAGGTGGTTAATCTCTGTGCAAAGAAGTAAAGAATTTGCCTTGCACTTAATATGGCTTTTCAATCAAGGTAAGAATCTGATGGCAGGAGAAGTAAAAGACACTGAGGAAAGATCTTATGGAAGATTAAATAAAAATTTGTTTTCTCTTCACTTTAGCTAAAGAAATGACATGTCTAAAACTGATCCTAATCCAAAACGTACATTCCAGGGAGAAGACTTGCCCATTTTAAAGTGTGTTCTGGTACAATTAAGAGGTACACTTAAGATGGGGATTAATTTTAATGATTCTGTTTAGGGTTCTTTGTAAAGGAGAGAGTGCATAGAGGAAACCATAACAGTCCCCAGAACCATCATCTCTGCTGCCTGGCTCCTTCCAGCAAGTGTTGATATAAGGCAGAAAAGAGCTTTAAGGTATTACGGAAAGAATCTTTGCATCCCCTCAAAGTCCATATGTTCAAGCCTTATGCCCCAATGTGATGGTCTTAGGAGGCAGGGCCTTGGGGAGATGATTAGATTTAGGTGAGGTCATGGAGGTGGGGCCCTGTCTTAGCGCACTTATGCTTCTCTGACAAAATACCTGAGACTGTGTTATTTATAAAGAGTAGAAATGTGTTTTCTTACAGTTCTAGAGACTGGGAAGGCCAAGATTAAGGCATCAGTAAGTTTGTTGTCTGGCAAAGGCTTGGTCTCTGCTCCAAAATGACGCCTTGAACACTCTATCCTCTGAAGAGGGGGAACACTGTGTCCTCACATGCCCGAAGACAGGGAGGTAAAAGGGGAGAATTCCCCTGTCAAGGCTTTTTATAAGGGTACCTAATTCATGAGGGATAAGCTCTCATGGCCTAATCATCTTTCAAAGACCCCACCTCTTAATACTATTACACTGGCCTTGTCTGAATTTTGGAGGGGACACACACAAAATGCAGCAGGCCCCTCGAAGCGTTTACTGTTCTAACGCAAGAAGAGGAAGAAGAAACCTAAGTGTTCTAACATAAGAAGAGAAAGAAAGACCAGAGCTCGCTCGCTCACTCTCACCCCTCACTTCTTGGCCATGTGAGAACACAGTGAGAAGCAGCTGTCTACAGACCAGAGAAAGGGAAACCTCATTAGGAACAAAATCTGTCAGCACCTTCATCTTGGACTTCCCAGCCTCCAGAACTGTAAGAAATAAATGTCTGTTGTTTAAGCTACCTGGTCTATGGCATTTTGTTATGGCAGTCTGAGCTAAGACAAAAGATATCTGTATTAGTCAGAGTGCTCTAAAGAAACAGAACCAACGGGATATGGAGAGATATATAGAATAGATTTATTATGAAGGATTGACTTACACAGTTATGGAGATTGAGAAGTTCCCTGATCTGTCATCTGCAAGCTGGGGGCCCAGGAAAGCAGTTGGTGTATTTCCAATCCAAGGACAAATGCCCAAGAACCCAGGGAGCCAATGGTTTAAGCCCAAGTCCAAGTCTGAAGGCCTGAGAACTTGGCAAGGGTCTGGGCCTTGTAAGTAGTGGAAGTCTTGATCTGAGTCCAAAGGCCTGGGAATCAGAAGCACTGATATCAGAGAGCAGAAGAGGATGGACGACCCACTTTAATGAGGATGAGCAAATTCAAACTTCCTCCACCTTCTTGTTCTATTCACCCAGAAGTTGCTCAGTGTTATTTGATTAAAGTGCAGTTTAGGCCGGGCGCGGTGGCTCAAGCCTGTAATCCTGGCACTTTGGGAGGCTGAGACGGGCGGATCACGAGGTCAGGAGATCGAGACCATCCTGGCTAACCCGGTGAAACCCCGTCTCTACTAAAAAAATACAAAACACTAGCCGGGCGAGGTAGCAGGCGCCTGTAGTCCCAGCTACTCGGGAGGCTGAGGCAGGAGAGTGGCGTAAACCCGGGAGGCGGAGCTTGCAGTGAGCTGAGATCCGGCCACTGCACTCCAGCCTGGGCTACAGAGCGAAACTCTGTCTCAAAAAAAAAAAAGTGCAGTTTAGTTGGACCTTAACAAATGAGTATGGTCTAAGTAGGCAGAGAATAGAGACAATAATGGAGATTATTATAGTAATAGTAGGGATAATACTAAGAAATTCCATTGCAGAAAATATTACATAATTCCAACATCCCAGACTTGACAAGTGGATTTTTCTGACCTGCCATGCACAGAGCATACAAGAGGTTTCCAAATGTGAATTCAGGAATGTGGCTGCAGCTGTTCTCTGGAGCTGAGAGGCCCCAGATAGAAAGCTGAGTGGTGTGCACACAGATTCACCTAAAGGTGCACCTGTTATAGCTGAGTAGACTCAGAGTGAATGAGAGGCTAAGAAGCAGCACTTTCAGACCATTCTTACCCCATACTACAGCCATCACGAAGCGAGCCCCATTGGACTGGATTTCCATTCAGTGTGAATTTTTGAAAAGCTACATATGAAATGGCCCCTGTTACCCCCAACTTAGGATAAGCCAGTTATTCCCAACTTAGGATGGCTCTGAAGGGTCATCCTAGTTTCAGGACTCCCCACAGGGTCGGTGCTGGCTTCTGCTGGGCGTGCATCACAGCTCAAGTTTTCCCTCACCCGAACGTGGGTCCCCACTTCTTTAAGGGTTGATCCCCAAACCTCCTGCACATGAACCATTGCAGCCTCTGCTTCCGGGGAACCCAGCTTTGCAACACTGCCTGAAGAAAGAAAAGGTAAGGTCCATGATTTCAAGCCTCAGTTTAGCTAGAAATATCAAACGCAGCCACAGAAATCATTACAGTATAGCACAGATTATAGACTATAAACCTCTTGAAGGTAGACACACTGCCTCATTGTTTTTAGTATCTTCAGAGCCCAGCAGCAATGCAGGTTGTAGTCACTGTCTGTGGAATGGATGGACAGATGGAAAACAAATGACAGCACTCATGAGAAGGGCTATCAGAGCTCAAAGCAACACAGAGTCACCATGGAGTTTCGTTCCTGGGAAAGGCATCACTAAGGAAGTAGCAATTAAGTAAGGGTCTTCTACACAGTAGAGAGAGAGAAACCCAATCCACGATGCAAGAATGAGATCACAAAGAGCCAAGACTAGATTTAGAAGAAGGAAATATTGATAGCTGTCTAGACTGCCCATCTATAAGAGCCACTAAAATGTTACTAGAAACATAATCAAATGGATAATTGTGTGATAGCATGTGCCCATATTTCTTTCAAGGATGTAACTGGAAATAAAACTCTGATAATTCTATTGGAGTGAGCAGGAAACCCCAAAAACACATGCTCAAATAACAACACATGGCCACTTGACTTCCTTTAAAAGGGCAGGGCTGGGTAAAAGCAGGTTTAGGTGAGAGCTGGATGGCTGAGGATGTTAAATAGTCAGGGGACTACTCTTGCCACTGCCATTCTTCTTCTTTGATTCTCTGAGTCCCCCACTTCATACAGCCATCAGCCACTCCCCTAAATAGACACTGAAAAAAAAATTTGAAGAACATTAGTTTTAAAAGACATCAAATGATTAGCCTGCTTTGGCTGTCCACATGCCTCAACTAAGTCTTAAATCTAGAGATATGCAGTAAGGAGGGAAAAAATGAGAAAGATATTAGAGATGTCAGGGGTGAGTTCACCCCATGATTGTTACTAAAGCTGTTTGAGGTTGTTTGCCTTTCTGCCAGTTCCATAAGTGTACGATTGTTGCATGCTTTGTGCGTGTGTGTGTTGTTTATGTACGTGTGTGTGTGTAGAGAAATATCAGAAGAAAGGCCTAAGTTGTGTTCTCACTGTAAATCCAGTGATGTCCAGACAATCCTGGAAGCTTTTTAATGCCTTCTTGACTCCCAGTTCCCAAGACCAAGACTCTTAACCCTTCCCTAATGAAAGCCTCCCCTTTACTCACCGGAAAGGTAAATGGATAAAAAAGGAACTCATCAGGGTCAAGGGCATGGTGAGGCTGAGGATCACAGCACTATTTGGGGGAAATGGCTAGAACCAGTGGGGCAAGGTCATTTTAAATACAGCAAGGAGTGCATTAGGAATATTCTCTCTGCCAGTCTCCAGTGACTGCTGCTGGGGGCCTAGGATTGCCAGGAGTCTCAGTGCTCATGGCAGGGCTCAAAGCTTTGCAGTCCTGTCACAAGGAAAGGTTGTGAAGGCAGAAGGCAGTTTCCACACTTTAGCATTTACTTGTTGGAGTACAGAATGGAGGTGTCAAAACGCCACAGAAATACAGAGACTACTGGCAACTCCTCCTATCGGGCCCCAGCAACAGTGCAGGGTTCTGGGGAGGGGATTACTGTAGAGACAGTGGAAGCTGCTTAATAAGATCGGACCACAGAGGAGGACAAGATGGACAAATCCAGATGGCCACTCCTGAGCCCATAGGAGACCTCAGGAACTCTGAAGGACAAAAGGAAGGAGTGAGGAGTTGGAATACCCAAAGTTTTGAGAAGGAGATTAAGCCAAAGAAAGACTGGTTCGTTGCAAATATTCAGGCTCTGTTGTACATCCCAACGCCAGATGGTTATTCCTGGGAAACATGGGCGTGTGTGCAGATGACTGTATTTACGGAGTTCACCAAGAGGACGTAACTGCATCTGGACAGCTGGAAATCCCACTCCTGACTACTTATATTGTGGGTGTTTTCCCGAGCAGTGGAGAGAAGTAGCCAGCAGGCTCACCGTAGGAGCCCTCCTCTGCAACACTTGGAGAGGAATTTCATTGATTTTCCTTTCCTGGGGTTTCCAGTCTTGATGGCATGTGGAATAACCAGCCTGGTGCAAAAGTGAAAACAGAGCCTTCAGGAAGGCTGACTAAATGGTTGTTGATATAATCAGAGGTTCTGAGTGTTGAGGGAAAGTCCCAGGACTTAAAAAGAATCTCTTCCATGCGTGGTTTTGACAGATGCCTGAAGTTCTGCCATGACAGCCCCACTCTGTTTGCCTTCAGTGCTATTCATGGTACTTTGGAGGATTTTGTTGGGGAAAGAGCTTGTTTTTAAATTTAAGTATTAAAATAGATTTTGCAGCCAGCTTTGGTAGCTTATGTCTATAATCCCAGTGCTTTGGGAGGCTGGGGCAGAAGGATCACTTGAGCCAAGGAGTTCAAGGCCAGCCTCGGCAACATAGTGAGACCCTGTTTCTTTAAAAAAAAAAAAAAGATACTGCATACTGCATTCACATGACTCAAAAGTCACAGACCTAACTTTAGAATTGACTTCTATATATATATATATATATGCACGGTATCCCTTCCACACCTTACCTTCACCACCATTGCTATCCTAACCTCCCCTAGCCATTGTTGCGAGGGTTCTGTGTCTGAGTTTTTTAGTTTTAAAAAAATTTAGTAATTCTTTTTACTTAAGAAACAGGTGTGTTTGACATCTTTCTGTATCAGATGTTTCCTTGTGATTCATTAATTTATTTTCATTTCCATAGGTTATTGGGGAACAGGTGATGTTTGGTTACATGGGTAAGTTCTTTAGCGATGATTTGTGAGATTTTGGTGTGCCCATCACCCGAGCAGTATACACTGAACGCAATTTGTAGTCTTTTTTTTTTTTTTTTTTTTTTTTGAGACAGAGTCTCACTCTGTTGCCCAGGCTGGAGTGCAGTGGCGTGATCTCGGCTCACTGCAAGCTCCGCCTCCCGGGTTTACACCATTCTCCTGCCTCAGCCTCCCGAGTAGCTGGGACTACAGGCACCCGCCACCTCGCCCGGCTAGTTTTTTGTATTTTTTTAGTAGAAACGGGGTTTCACCGGGTTAGCCAGGATGGTCTCGATCTCCTGACCTCGTGATCCGCCCGTCTCGGCCTCCCAAAGTGCTAGGATTACAGGCTTGAGCCACCGCGCCCAGCCAATTTATAGTCTTTTATCTCTCGCCCTCTTCCTACCATTTCCCCGAGTCCCCAGATTCCACTGTGTCATTCTTATGTCTTTGTATCCTCATAGTTTAGCTTCCACTTATGAGTGAGAACATACGATGTTTGGTTTTCCATTCCTGAGTTACTTCACTTAGAATAATAGTCTCCAGTCCAACCAGGCTGCTATGAATGCCATTAATTTATTCTTTTTTATGGCTGAGTTGTATTCCATTGTGTGTGTGTGTGTGTGTGTGTGTGTGTGTGTGTGTGTGTGTGTGT
>NC_045440.1:21792552-21796006 GCF_002776525.5 Piliocolobus tephrosceles | reverse complement strand
TGTGTGTGTGTGTGTGTGTGTGTGTGTGTGTGTGTGTGTGTGTGTGTATCACAGTTTCTTTATCCACTCATTGATTGATGGGCATTTGGGTTTGTTCCACATTTTTGCAATTGTGAATCGTGCTGCTATAAACATGGGTCTGCAAGTATCTTTTTTGTATAATGACTTCTTTTTCTCTGGGTAGATACCCAGTAGTGGGATTGCTAGATCAAATGTTAGTTCTATTTTTAGTTCTTTAGATGTTTCTTTGTAATTTAAACAACTGGATGGTATTCCATTATATGAATATACCATAATATTTTATCAGTCCTTTGTAATCGTCATTTGGGTTTTATACAGTTTTTGCCATTTCAAAGAATCTGGCAAGGGTGGAGCCTGGAGAAGTTACCAAAATGGCCATTTTGCACATGTGCAAGTATATCTGGAAGATAAACTCCAGAAGTGGAAAGGATACATTTTGTAATATTTATAGATATTGTGTATGTGAAAGTGTGCTTATGATTTTTTGTTTTGGAGGAATTTTAGACTTATAGAAAAGTTGCCAACATAATTCAGAGTTCCTATATACACCTGATGATATTGCATTTTTTTGATATACAGACATTTACCATTTTTATGTAGTCACTCTACTTATGTTTTGCTTTGTAGTTTCTACCTTTGCAGGAAAAAAATCCATTCTTTTTGTTTAGTTTGGTTTGGGTTTATCTTTTACATTAATTATTTAATTCATCTGAATTTATTTCAGTATATGGTATAAGGTATGAGGTAGGAATGTAACTTAATTTTAAAAATTGTTGGCCAGGCGTGATGGCTCACACCTGTAATCCCAGCATTTTGGGAGGATGAAGGGGGCAGATCACGAGGTCAAGAGATCGAGACCATCCTGGCCAACATGGTGAAACCCCACCTCCACTAAAAATACAAAAATTAGCTGGGCATGGTGGTGCACGCCTGTAGTCCCAGCTTCTCAGGAGGCTGAGGCAGGAGAATCACTTGAACCCAGGAGGCGGAGATTGCAATGAGTCAAGATTGCACCATTGCACTCTAGCCTGGTGACAGAGCAAGACTCCGTCTCAAAAACAAAACAAAACAAAAAATTGTTAATGAAAGTTCCCAATTATAGTATCTTTTGTTAAATAGTTCTTCCCCCCAAGTATGAATATAAATTTAGTATACAGTAAAAGCAGAGTGCATACCAGGAGAGGAGTCAGGGCAATTCTATTAAATTGATCTGACTTGTAAATATTAGTGCTTTGGGGACAATTTAGTATTTCAATAAATTCATTGTATGTTCCATTGGTTTTTCAGCTGTTGTTTCTTGAATTTCTAGGTAAATCATTATATTTGCATTATGTTTTATAATAAGAACAATTTTGTCTCCTTTTAAATATTTTTTGCTCTTGTTTTAATTTCTTATTTTATTGCATTGGCCAGAACTGAGGAGATGGGCAAAGGATGGAATCAACTGTACAAACAGAGGGGCCTCACTTTAGAAAGGGAGATAAACGTATCTTTCCATTGAGGCAAGAAGGAGTAAGGACAAAACTCTGCAAGGAAGTGGGAAATGAAGCGCCCTCTTCTTGGGAGGAATGCAGAGGAATAAGTGTCCTCAGGATAAGAACCAGGTTTTAGTCAAGACAAGAAGGTAAAAAAGAAAACATTAGGAGAAGAGGCTAGAATGTGGGGAGTGTGTTCACAGAGGGCAAAATGGAGCAGTTTAGAGTAAATCAAGAAATAGAAGTGTGGGACATGGAGAGACAGCTTCAAGGCTTATGGACATGAGAGTCTTTGAGATAGATGACCAGCGAGGTGTCCGACCGGAACCTGACCAAGGATAACAGGGGTGTGAGACATGGACCTATTGGTTGCTCAAAGTTTCTAAAAGGAGCAGTATCAGAGTCCTCTAGAGCACAAACAACTGTGGCAGTGGGGAGAAGTTGCCACAATGGGAATTGATTATCTTTCTAAGAGGGTTCCAATGCCAGAGGGCAGACAAGTGATAATACCAGCAAATGTTATAATTTAGCAGTCTAAGTACTTCCAGTGCTGGCTAAAATGGAGTAGGTTTACTACAGCCTATATCTTCCATTAATTACAACAACAATTCTGAGGAATATAAAAAGCAACTACTGAGAGCTATAAAAAGTAAATAATAGCAGGTGGATTGGGGAGGAAAGATCAAATTTAAAGAATGACTAGGGGTTGAGAGCAGTGGTTCATGCCTGTAATCTCAGCACTTTGAGAGGCTGGGGAGGACGGATCACAAGGTCAGGAGTTTGAGACCAGCCTGACCAACACATTGAAACCCGGTCTCCACTAAAAACACAAAAATCAGCCAGGCGTGGTGGCGTGTGCCTGTATTCCCAGCTACTCAGGAGGCTGAGGCAGGAGAATTGCTTGAACCCAGGAGGCAGAGGTTGCAGTGAGCCGAGACCGCGCCACTGCACTCCAGCCTGGGTGACTAAGCAAGACTCTGTCTCAAAAAAAAAAAAAAAAAAAAAGAATAACCAGTATGATGGTGAGTTTCTTTGTTTTTTGCTTTCCTTTGGTTTTGTTTGTTTGTCTGTCTCCTTTACCTCCCAGCTTTGACCTGAAGGCAGATCACATTGCTGAAGGTATATGGTTAATGCAGCTAGCAAAAACTGGGAGAAACTTCCTCTTTCTGGCCATAGCACCAGGAAAAAGGGCCCTGTGAGCCAGAAAGCATCCCATTCTTTTTCCTTTTTCCCCCTTTCTTTTCTCTCTGCACTCTGTCCTGAGGCCAAACCAGTTGCAGAGCTACGCTGTCACTGCGGTGGCATGGGCACATAAGACTGAAGAGAAAACCTCCTGGCTGGGCATGGTGGATCACACCTGTAATCCCAGCACTTTCGGAGGGTGAGGCAGGTGAATCACTTGAGGCCAGGAGTTGAAGACCAGCCTGGACAACATGGTGAAGCCCCATCTCTACTAAAAACACAAAAATTAGCCAGGTGTGGTGGCACACATCTGTAATTCCAGCTACTCAGGAGGCTGAGATAGGAGAATCACTTGAACTCAAGAGGAGGAGGTTGCAGTGAGCTGAGATCACACCACTGCACTCCAGCGTGGACAACAGAGCAGAGCAAGACTCCATCTCAAAAATAAAAAAGAAAAGAAAAGCTCCTGTGAGCCTAAGAGTGGAGACAAATCCTACTATTTTTTTCTACTATTTTTTCCCTCCCTTTTCTCTCACCACTTTTCCTCTAGGATGGGGACAGGAGCTAAAACTCTTAAAGAGACCCATATTTCTGGCCAGAGGAATCAGGAAAGAAACCCATAGGATCACACAGCATGTGGGAAATTCTGTAGAGAAGAGAGCTGGAGAAGCAGTTACCATAATTCTGTGTAGGAACCAGCACAAATCCCAAGCTCAGCATTGAATCTCACATGCATAGAACAGACCCAACGAAGCATAGTAAAGGCTTGAGAACTG
>NC_045440.1:21788833-21792542 GCF_002776525.5 Piliocolobus tephrosceles | reverse complement strand
ATACAAACCACTGAAAAATCCAAACTAAACTCTGAGGGGCCATGCATGGGGCAGATTTACACAGCATAAGAAAGACTTTGAAAATTAAACTGACATTGGGCCCATCCCCAGAGGGTGAAACAGAACTTACGGTTCAAACACAATCAGGCTGATTGCCTGCTAAAACAAACAAACAAAAATATTCTATAGAGTATTTTAATATAACTCAAACTCTCATCACATAATATTCAAAGTGTTTAGAATACCATCCAAAGTTACTTAACATGCCAACAACCAGGAAAATGTCACCAAATCTCAAGAAAAGACAATTAAAAATGCCAAATATGAATAATCCAAATGATCTGACAAAGACTTTAAAGCAGTATCATAACCAAACACTATGAAATACAAATAAACACTTTTGACAAAAATGTAAAGATGAACATACTCATCAGAGGAAAATTGTTTTTTCAAAATGGAAAGTTTAGAATTGAGAATATAATATCTGAAATAAAGAATTCATTGCAGGGGCCCATCAACAGATTGAAGATGATGAAAGACTGAGTGAATGTGAATATAGATCACTCGTAAATTTCTAATCTGAAAAAGAGAAAAAAAAAACGGATTATAAAACCAACAAACTGAGCCTTAGGAATTTGTGGAATGATATCAAAAATTCTAATGTTCATCAAAAATTCCAACATTTGTGTCACTGATCCCAGAATAAGAAAGAGATTGGTGCAGAAACAATATTTTTAAAAATAGGATGAAAATTTTTCAAATTTTGTGAAAGACAATGGTTTACAAATTTAAAAATCTCAGTGAATCTCAAACAAGACAAACTCAACAAAAACCAACAAATCATAATCAAACTGATAAAAAAACAAATATGAAGGGGAAAAAAATCTTGAAATCAGACACAGAAAAGTGACACATTACATGTAGGAGACATCAATTCAAATGACTGCAGATTTCTTATCAGGAACCATGGAGGCTAGAAGACAATGGGACAGGATCTCTAACATGCTAACAGAAAATTGCCAACCCAGACTCCTATATCCATTGAATAGGCTGTTCAAGAATGAAAAATAAAGACTTTTCAGAGGAAGGAGAACTAAGAATTTGCCACCAGATGATCTGCTGTAAAAGAAATGCTAAAGGAAGTTCTTCAGACTGAAGGAAAACGATACCAAAGGGAAACCTATAACTTTAGTAATTTTTTAAAAATGAAGAGCCACAGAAATTATTTTTAATGGATAAAAATAATAGAGTTTTTTGTTAAGTTTTTTCAAATATGTATGATTATTGAATACAAGAATTGTTTAGCTTTGCACAGTGGCAGTATCATAGCCAATGAGGTTTATCCAAGGCACAATTATTGCTGGTTATTGCTAATTGAAAACAAGAATTATTTTACATTGCCTGGTGGAATATTCAGTGTATATGCAAAGCAACTGAAATTCTTATGCATTTCTGGTAGAAATGCAAAATGGCATATTCCCATTTTCTAGATTAGTACATTCTAGAAAACTATTTGGCAGTTTATTATGAAGTTAAATACACACATCTGTAGAACACACCCAAAGGCAAGAAGGAGAAAGGACAAAACTGTGCAGGAAGTGGGAAATGAAGCAATCACACTTTTAAGCATTTATCCTACAGAAACGAAAATTTTACATTCACACAAACATCTGTGTGCAGATAACAAGAGTAGCTTTATTCATAATCACCAAAAACTAGAAACAATCCAAATGACCTTGGCTGCTGAATGAATAAACAAACTGTGGTACATCCATACAATAGACAATAGTCTACAATTTATGTGACACTCTGAAAAAGGCTAAACTATAGAGATGGAGAACTGTTTGTCCAGCGTTAGGGATGGAGAGAGGAGGTGACTATAAAAGAGCAGCATGGCCAGACACGGTGGCTTGTGCCTGTAATCCCAGCACTTTGGGAGGCTGAGGTGGGTGGATCATGAGGTTAGGAGATCAAGACAATCTTGGCCAACATGGGGAAACCCCATTTCTACTAAAAAAAAAAAAAAAATTAGCCAAGCGTGGTGGTGCATGCCTGTAATTCCAGCTACTCGGGAGGCTGAGGCAGGAGAATCGCTTGAACCAGGGAATTGGAGGTTGCAGTGAGCCGAGATCATGCCACTGTACTCCAGCCTGGCAACAGAGCAACACCCCACCAAAAAAAAAAAACAAAAACAGCATGAGGAAATTTGGGGGAGTGGTAATGGAAGCTCTGAACCTGATTCTTGTGGTGATTACATGACTCTATGCATTTCTCAAAACTCAGAACTGAACACCAATACAATAATTGTTCTTTACATAATTTTAGACATTTTAAAAAAATGTAGTCATCTGTTAAATTTTCAATTTCATGTGTCCCTCCCTTAAGTCAATATATACAGTATCTAAAAGATGAATGGAAATTGAATTCTTTTTTTTTTTTTGAGACAGAGTCTCGCTCTGGGCTGGAGTGCAGTGGCCGGATCTCAGCTCACTGCAAGCTCCACCTCCCGGGTTTACACCATTCTCCTGCCTCAGCCTCCCAAGTAGCTGGGACTACAGGTGCCCGCCACCTCGCCCAGCTAGCTTTTTGTATTTTTTAGTAGAGACGGGGTTTCACCGTGTTAGCCAGGATGGTCTCGAACTCCTGACCTCATGATCCGCCCGTCTCGGCCTCCCAAAGTGCTGGGATTACAAGCTTGAGCCACCGCGCCCGGCCTTGGAAATTGAATTCTTATAAATCTAAATATTTGAAAATTCACCAGGGGAGCTTAACTTTTAAGAGAATCATAGAAAACTTGGTTAGTGCACCTGTTACCTGCTACTGTCTATGTAAAGTCAAGTTTTGGATTTCGTCATCTGTTTAAAGTGAGATGGCACAGCTGGAAGAAAAAGAGTGGGAGCCCTGCAGGGCAGTTCAAGTCCCTCAGCACCTGCCACGAGAGAAACATAACATCCTCCCCTGATTTAGTGAAAAGGATACTGGGAGATGGGGCTTGCACACCCAGGTGTGCTGTAACTTGCCTTTTTTTAGATTGGGCTCACAGCTGAAGGTCACTGGGGCCTGAGTCCCCATGAGCCAGATCACAGCCACATCCCTCTCTCACACTGCCAGCCTAAGAATACCCTGATGTCAAGAGCAAACAGCAAGACCATGAGAAGGAGGAAGTTGCCTTTGTCTCAGCTTCATGTTTAGTGATGTATGTCAGAGATGACACCTGTTCAATAAGCCAGGTAAACTTTACGCTCCTTGTTCTTGGCTTCTTTCTAGCCCTGCAGTTAGCTCAGGTGCTCCATTCGGCGAGTTTGCACATCCTGCTCACATTTCCACAGGCCTCACTTTCCTAAGCTGTGTTTCAGGTTCAGTAGTCTTTCAAAAAAATCACAGACAACTCTGCCTTGCCCCTCCTAGGAAGGTGAGGAACATCTTTGCTCAGTAACTTCCTGAAGAAACAATGGATGCAAAACTCATTGTTATCAGTCATGGAGCATAATAAATGTCTAAGGAAGTTTCTTATAAAGCAAGCCTAGTGTGGCTTATTCTACAAATTGAAATCTCCTTATGAAAAGAACCAAATCCCATCCCTCTCCTGAACCACACACATATATACACACACACACACACTTGCCAATTTCTCTAGCTACTAAATCCACATTGTACATAAGATGTTTTTTTTTTTTTTTTTTTTTTTTTTTTTTTTTTTTTTTTTTTT
>NC_045440.1:21600971-21788733 GCF_002776525.5 Piliocolobus tephrosceles | reverse complement strand
TCTCTACTAAAAATACAAAAAACTAGCTGGGCGAGGTGGCAGGCGCCTGTAGTCCCAGTTACTCGGGAGGCTGAGGCAGGAGAATGGCGTAAAACCCGGGAGGCAGAGCTTGCAGTGAGCTGAGATCCGGCCACTGCACTCCAGCCCCGGCGACAGAGCAAGACTCCGTCTCAAAAAAAAAAAAAAAAAAAAATACAAATGCTTTCATCCAGTGATTCTGAGAGGAATAAGCTTGAACTGAATTGCTGGATATCGAAACCACTTCTGGGAGCCTCAAACTCCCAACAGAAGCATTTCCTCTTCTTTCCTTACCAGGGGCTGCTTCTGTCTCTTTCTTTCTTTTTTTTTTTTTTTTCCATTTCCACCCAGCACCCCCTACTATTTTATCTAGCACTCCCCACTGACAGGATGCATCTTTCACAGAAGAAGAAGATGGTGCTATACATAACTCAACACAAGGGGATGATATACTTAAATAAAGTATGCATTTAGTAAATAAGAAGAAATTGGGCCGAGCACCATGACTCACGTCTGTAATTCCAGCACTTAGGGAGGCTGAGGCAGGTGGATCATCTGAGTTCAGGAGTTCAAGACAAGCCTGAGTTCAAGACACCTGAGTTCAGGAGTTCGAGTCAGTAGTGAAACACTGTCTCTACTAAAAATACAAAAATCACCCGGGCATGGTGGCACATGCCTGTAGTCCCAGCTACTAGTGAGACTGAGGCAGATGAATTGCTTGAACCTGGGAGGCAGAAGTTGCAGTGAGCTGAGCTAGGACCACTGCACTCCAGCCCGGGAGACAAAGTGAGACTCCATCTCAAAAAAAAAAAAAAAAAAACACGGAGAGAGAGAGATTGTTAAGTTGTAACACAAATGTCCTCTCCTATTGCCAAAATACTACAAGAGTTCATTTTCTTTCTCTAGGGCTCTTGCTGCAACTGGAGGGGATCAGTGAATACTGCTAAATTTTTAAAATAAAGTTAAGCATAAATCAAAGTTAAATCATTAATTGTCTTACTATTGAAAAGCCAAAGAGCATCCACTAACAAGAAAGAGCTCATGGACTCCTGGTCCAGTTCATCCCTCAGTCTCTGCCAGGCTCCCTTCTCTGGCCTGAATGTTTGTGTCTCCCCAAATTGCCTATGTTAAAATCCTAACCCTGATGATATTAGGAGGTGCAGCCTCTGGGCTGATTAGGTCATGAGGGTGGAATCCTCTTGAATGGGATTAGTGCCCTTATAACAAAGGCCTGAAAGAGACCTATTGCCTCTTCCACCATGTGAGGACACAGCAAGAAGGTGCCATCTATGAACCAGAAAGTTGGCCTCCACCAGACATTGAATCTGCAAGTGTCTTGTTCTTGGACTTGCCCACCTCCAGAACTGTGAGAAATAAATTTCTACTGTTTATAAGTTGCTCAGTTTATGGCATTTTGTTATAGCAACCCAAAAAGACACTCATCCTATGCTATCTGATTTTCTACCTATCAAAGGAGAGTAACAGGTCAGGGGGACCAATGAATACCCCTCGGACCCTGCCTCACCTGGCATGCCAAGCTGTGGCTCATTTCTTAAGGATTCCATGACCGTACCAGCCATAGGAGCAGAATTATTTTAGGAATGTCATAGGACTGGGGTTTTCCTACTTTTGGAGTTCTCATCCCATATTAAATCAAAATTTTAAAATTTGCCAGTATACCAAAATCAAAATGCTTTGCTTTACTCTTGAGCTGCAGGCTAGAAAACTATATGGTTACTCACGTGTTTCTAGTTATGCCAGAATGTCCAGCTCCTTTATTGGGATGAGATTTCCTAGCCACCCTTGGAGCCACTTTACATTTATTAGGCCCTGGGGAGCCTTACTGGCGATGACTGTTGTTTCTAAGCCGGCCTGAGAAAAACAGGAGATTCACCTCCTCGAAATAAGGTCTCAAATAGCCCCACAAGCATGGGATCAAAAAACCCCTGGGAAAGCAACCCATGTTCAGCCAGTGAGCCCCTCTTTAAAAGACAAAAATGATTTCCCATAGAAGCATCAATATCCCCTCAAACCAAAAGCCAGGCAAAGACAGGCCCCAACTGAGAAGTTTTTAAAATACGGCCTCCTGGTTCCATGTCAGTCTCCTTGTAATATTCCTGTCTTCTCTGTCCAGAAACCGAAGAATATCATCTAGTTCCAGACTTATGAGCCATTAATGAGACCATGATTCCCTTACATCATATAGTATCTAATACTTATAATTACCCAAATACTGGGAGACACCAATTGATTCACGATATTAGATCTTAAGGATGCTTTCTTTTGTATCCCTTTGCACCCCAACTCTCAATATTTTCTCAATTGTTTGCTTTTGAGTGACCCTATTCTGAAGCTAGTATTTCCCAGCAGTACACCTGAACGGTACTGCCTCAGGGCTTTTTGGATACCCCTCATTTGTTCTGAAACATCTTGGCATGAGAATTAAGGGAGCCAATACTCCAATATGTAGATGACATCCTGGTATGCAATACCAGTAAAGAGGACTCAGGTAAGAATGGCATTCAAGTCTTAGAGTTCCTGGGAGAAAGAGTATTGGATCGCTCCATCCAAGGCCCAGATTTCCAAACCTGAGGTAAAATATCTGAGGTACATCCTAAGCCCAGAAAATCAGACCTTGTCCATCAAACGAAAGGAGGTTGTCTAAAAGGTGACACCTCCACAAACAAAGAAATAATTCAGAGCCTTCCTGGGTATGACAGGATTTTGCAGGATTTGCATCCTAGGATTTGGGTTCATTTCTAAGTCACTGTATGAGACCCTGACAGGGCTAGATCATGAACCTCTCAGAGGGGTTTGCATAGTAATAAACCACACATGGTGTTCTTACATTAACAATTCAGGATTAGTTGAACTGCTAGTTCAAAAGACTTACCAACAGGCTACTGGCCTCATAATTTCAATAACCCCACTGCTCAAACTATCTGGATTCCATCAAAGGATATCTACCAAGTGTGACACAGTATCCACCTTTCCTAGGACCTTTAATAGCTATCGTATTATGGCTACTCTTTGGTCTTTGTTTAACCTCCTTGCAAAGTGTGTGTCTTCCAGGTTGCAACAGTTCCACGTCAAAACTATGGTTATGTTAGGACTCCAGCCAATCCCTGCCTTGGATTCAGACTGATGATCCACCCTTGGGACTCTTAGACAGGCAGCCAGAAATTTCTACGTCCTCACTATGCAGGGTCAATGCCCCTGATCAACAGGAAGTAGATTCAGAAGACTGACTTCCTCCCTCATCAATTCCTAAGAATAAGGTATGGAAATCTCTGCAAGTGGGGAGGGAAAATGAGACAGAATAATACAGGGTGGTCACACCTGTACGATAAAAGGCTATAGGCTAATAAAACCCTGAAAACCAGGGTGTGGATCAAGCTGACTAAGAGCAGCAACTAAACCCAACATGGTGCTGTATTTGACCCAGGTTTCATGTAGGACCTTTTATATATGCTCATTAACACACAAAATCCTGCACACATTAGCACCATGGCAGTTCCAGGAACACCCATATTTGGTGTAAAAATGGGTGTCACCGCAGTTCCAACAAATCCTCATCTTCTTTCAGGAATTTTCATGACCCTTGGTTTAAAAAAACCATAAAGATAGAAACCCCATTGCAAGACTCTGTCTTGAGTACATCTGCATTCCACTTTCTTAAGTGTGTACTTTTTACTTTGCAAAAAATCTCTGTACTCTCACTAAAAAATAAATAAAATAAAATTTGCCAGCATGTCACATTAAATGTAATTTATACATGGCTATATAAGCCTTAGAAGCAATTAACTAGTTGATACAGTTTTGTGGACATCTAACTGGGTGTTCATTAATTTTTGTTTTCTTTTGTTTTCCTTTCATGTTTTGAGATCAATGCATTTCTTTTGGGTTTCCAAACATTCCCATTGTCCCCTGTAAAGCTGGTACACGTAAGGAGTTGATCCTCTTGCGCTTAATGGATACAATGGCCTTGCACAGAGGGAAACAGGAATGGCACCTCTGGGCCAAATCCATGGTACATCAAACTCAAGATGCTTTTACCAAGCATGGCCCAAAATATTTGAAGAGAGGAGGAACCCAGAGTTCTAACACCATCAGTCAGTTTAACTTGTATTAGTCATTCCATATTCACAACCACTTTTTGAGCTTGAAATTAGTGTCATTATGTTCCAAATGGGAAATAACCACAAAATGTCTCAGCAATTTGCCCAATGTCCCATCTCTTGAAAGTGGGCTTTTGAACCCAGGTCTCATGGCTCCGAATTTCACCATCTTCAGCTTAGTCATGACTCCTGCAGGTACAGCAGAAAGTCATAGCTCTCTTTCCTGACATTTAAAGTTAGATAAATATTGGCCAGTTTCAATGATTACTTAACGTTCTGCCCTTCTTAGATTTGTTTCTATCATTTAGGAGATATTCATTCTTTTTATGTCTGTGTCTTCTTGCCCAAAATGGCCCTTATTCAAGCTGTAAAGGTACTCCCATGTAAGTGCTGTTTATATTGCTTTCTTTTTTTTTTTTTTTTTTGAACTACTTTCTGTGTTCCTTCTTAGCCTTTCCTATCAAGAGCAATCTCTCCTCTTTATGCCTAGATCCCATGCTGTTCATAGAATTCACTTGGCACTTGGAACCCAATGTCTCCTTTTCATTCCTGCTGATCTGGTCTCTCTCAAACAGCACTCTGGAATCCTCCAAGCAAAGACTGGATCTCATGCTTCTTGCTGTCTCCCTTAGCACTGTGGTCTAATAGTAAATGGGTCCTGGTTTCCAGATCCCCCTCTGATGTTAGCCAGTTATGTGATCTTGGGCAAGTCACCCAACATCTCAGTCTTTTTATTCATGAAATGGAAACAATAGTTGTCCTGTTTACCTCACGGGATTATTACAGAGATGAGACAGCAAGTCAATGTCCTTGTAAGTGCTTTGCAATCTACTAATATTATGCAATTATACAGGGTTATTAGCCTAAAGTATTGCTGAGTGATATTGGGAGGAGTAGGTCACTGGGATCTCCTGCCAAACAAAGGAGTTTATAAACTATGACAGGGACCAATACTGCACTCGGCTTCCCAAGATCACAGCAGGTATCTGAACCAATGGGTCAGATTTGATGTGACAGATGATTTGGCAGTCAACCTTCTAGGAGAGCAAGGAAAAATTACCAGGCAGTGACACTCTTGTGAGCCAGCAAATCTCCTGGTCCCTTCAAAAAACTCAACCCCTGAGTGGTACCATTGGATCACTGGACACCTAGAATATACCAAGAGCTATTGCCAACACTCAAATATGCACACTACTCTCAGCACTCACCTTAACAAAACATCAAAGGTGCAAACACAGATGCCGGTACAAGGAGAAGGCACTTTGCCAGATCTTTTCTTAAAGCCCCAAATTGTCAAGGTGAAGAAGCTGTGAGAGTAGAATGGGCTGAAGCACAATGAATAGTTCTAGAGGAAGCTGAGGCTGGGGAGAGACTGAGAGGGAAGGAGGCTCCAAGCCCAGGATGAGGGGCAGGAAGGGAAAAATCAGATGCTTCACCTAGTAAATCTGGGCTTAACAATTCACTGGGGAAATGCTTGCTGTGGAAAAGGAATGCCTTCCACAGTACAACTCAAAATAGAAGCAAAGCCACCACCTATAATAAATTGCAAGCAAAGAAAGACACTTGGGCTGTCAAGATAACATCACCAGGGCTAGCCCACCAGACCAAGTCTAAAACATATCTCCCTGTCCCGTAGTCTAATACCCACTGTGGCCAGCAGGCCTCTTCATTCTCTCAGCTCTTTCCAAAGCCCTTAGATTTTATTCACAACAGTCCATCCATCTTACCTAGAATGGCCCCCCTTGGTATATCCCACTCAAAGCCAGTATGGTTGCACTTGACAACTGGGCAAGTCTCTCCTCCTGCACAAAGCCTACTCCATCCATCCCAGTACTTTGGAATGCCCCACTCCACTGAGATCATAGAAGACTTGGTGCATGCATCTACTGTAGAGCAAGCTTTTCTAGAAACACAAGTGAGTAAATGTGCTTGTGTTTCTAATTTGAGTTCCCCAAAAATCAGAGCCTGAGTCAAGGACTTGAGCACAGGTTGTTTATTTGGAAGACGATGCCAGAAAGCAAAAGAGTATATGATGTGAGACAGGGAAGAAGGAACCAACCAAGGATGCATTATTAATGGTCTACGTCTTGAGCGACTGGGCCTCAACCCCACTGGAATCCTCTGAGTAACCACATAGAACGTGCCTTGGAATTGTCCTAACTGAAGACGGACAGCTGGAGCATATGGCCATGGTCTTGCCTTCATTGCTGGTGATGCCCTTGGAGGCTTTATCTTGCCCCTCTTTTTGTGCTTTCAGGTCATAACTCACACAATGGAGTATGTCACCTCTTTGGTGTGACACACCTTCTTGGGCTTCAGAAAAAGCCCTGAAGCTGCAAATCCACAGGAATCAGTTTGGTGCACCACAAGTCACCCCAAGATCTGCCGCAGTGAGCATGCACCTGCTTTCTCTTGCCAACCAGATCATAAGCTCCTGGAGTGCAAAGATCATAAAAGGAGAAAGAAAACCAGGCAGATGCCTTCAACTGTAGACTGATATCATTTTGGCTAAAACCTTGAGATAGTTTTCTCTTGGTTGTTTTCAATTGATGGCATTTTATCAGTCCCTTTCCCCTATGTTCTCACTGAGAAATAAAACTATAGCATTATATGGCAAAACCAAAGCATTATATGGCAAAATCATAGCATTATATGGCAAAATCATAGCACATTATATTGCAAAATCATATAAGGAAATAATACAGGAAAAGCTGTGCCTTCGTTAATTGTAGCAGCAACTGTGTCTATCACCATCTTTAATTCAGAAGAAAAGTGAGAGAAATCTCATCTTTTTCCATTAGATCCTTTGCTGGCCCCCATCTTGCCAGTCCTTCAAGAAGTAGGGTCAGACCCAAATGACCAGACTGACCCTGGGGAAGTCAAGTCATTTAACCTCTCTGAGCCTCAACATCCTCATGTATAAAGCAGGGACAGTAACTGTGCTGACACCACAGGGATAATGTGAGCATCACGTACGGTAATGTTTGAAAAGACTTTGCAAACTGTAAACAGACATTCAAATGTCAGCTATTATTATAGCAGGTTTGGGTCCCAGATACTTGCCCTGCAGCAATCCATGCTGTGCCAGCTGGACAGGATCTTGCTTCCTTCTCTGAAAAATTCAGCTCAAGTTTTACAACACCTAAGGACATATGTCCCATGCTGCCCAGGATATTATTTATGTAGGTGCCTTGTGTGTTTTTCAGCGTCCCCCACCGACCACAGGGCTTTGTGCTTCCCTTTTTCTTTTTTTTCCAGCTGAATTTTAGACTCACACTTTTTTAAAAAAATCCATGAGAATGGTTCTCAACTTCCCCTGGGGAAAGTACAGGCACCTCAGCATGACCTCGGGGCCCTGCCCAGGTGGAGACCTGGCTACCCCAGTGCAGGCCAGACCACTCTCCTCCTACACTCTGGCCGCCTCACACTGCTCCTGTGCCTCCTGCACCCTGTCTCTCCAAGTTGCAACGCCTCCTCCTTGACTTCCTCCATCCAACTCACACTCATCATTTTCGAGTTAGTTTCACTCCATTCTTCCATGAAATCCTTCTTAGGCCTCTTCATACACTCATTCCATAGGTTTTTGTTTGTTTGTTTTTAATTTTTTGTTTTAGAGACAGGGTCTCCCTCTGTCACCCAGGTTGGAATGCAGTGGCACAATCATAGCTCACTGTAGCCTCGACCTCCTGGGCTCACGCAATCCTCTCACCTCAGCCTCCTGAGTAGCTAGGACTACAGGCACGCATCACCACGCCTGGCTGATTATATTTTTTATTTTTGTAGAGACAGAGTCTCACTATATTGCCCAGACTCGTCTCAAACTTCTGGCTTCAAGCCACCCTCCTGCCTCGGCCTCCCAAAGTGCTGGGATTACAGATATAAGCCACTGTGCCTGGCATATATATATATATATATTTTTTTTTTTTTTTTTTTTTTGAGTACCTAGTATGTGCCAGTGCTGTGCAAGGTGCAGGAGCACAATGATGACCCTATCTCTCTTAATCCCTTTTCTCACAGATCTAGATACCTTACTCATAATACCAGTCTGGGACTTAGACAATGTGCCTGAGTTTTTCCTTTATAGCTATTTCAAGCATGCACTTTGCATCTACCCCACTTAAAAGCTAGATCTTTGAAGAGGGATCCTTTGCACCTTCCTACTCACGAGCAAAATAAGATGCAGCATAGGATAGGCATATGTAAAAAAATTGCATGACCCCACTCTTATTAGCCATCGGGCAAAGAAATACATGGGAAACGCTAACTATGATAAATTTTCCACACAATGATCAATTAAAAACATTAAAAATGTAGGAGCATGCCTTGGGCCGGGAGCGGGGGCTCACGCCTGTAATCCCAGCACTTTGGGAGGCCGAGGTGGGCGGATCACGAGGTCAGGAGACCGAGACCATCCTGGCTAACACGGTGAAACCCCGTCTCTACTAAAAATACAAAAAATTAGCCGGACATGGTGGCGGACGTCTGTAGTCCCAGCTACTCAGGAGGCTGAGGTAGGAGAATGGCGTGAACCCGGGCGGCGGAGGTTGAGCCGAAATCACGCCACTGCACTCCAGCCTGGGAGACAGAGCGAGACTCCGTCCCAAAAAAAAAAAAAAAAAATTGGAGCATGCCTTGACACAAGCATGACTTAACCAAATACAAGAAGGTTTAGTTCTAGGCCCCTAGACAAACACAAGTTAATGTAATTTCCTTTACACAAGTTAATGTAATTTCCATTAGATGCTTTGCTGGCCATGGGGGCAAAAAATCTGTTACCATACGAGTCCAGAAACAGACAGATGGAAGTTTCCAGCTTGAGAGGTGAGAGAGGAAGGGGTGTGGCTCCCGTATTAACGAAAATCAGATGCCACCTTGTGGCCAGAAATCAAAATTCAGGGATTTCGCTGGAGAAAAGAATTGAGTGCTGTGATTATCAAATAAAAAATTGCATTCCACAAGGAACACAGATTTTCCCAGTGAGGAAAGTATATACCCACATTTACCCACCTCAAAAGACTTCTTTGCTGTAATCTACGACCTCCTTATAGCCATAATCCTTAAGTCAAACACGTACTACACTCAAAACCCTCCAAAAGCCCCTGCTCTAATTGATAGGACGGGCTGTCACCTCAGCTAAAATGCAGTGTTGATTTATCCCAACAAACTCTCAGGGAAATGCTGATCTCTGAAAGAGTAAAGATGACATCACAGATATTTTCAGGGAAATTGGGTGAAACACAATTTTCTTTCAAGAGCAAATAAACTCTCAGCGATGAGGGAATGAATATTTTGCAAAAAAGTTGGCTATATGAAATCATTTTTAACCAATATTTTATAGGCATATATAAGTGACCAATTTTGACAGTACTGGGAAGTTTAGGATTTCTCCCAAACTAACAGCTACTGAATAGAAAAGATCAAAATAGGCCAGGCACGGTGGCTCACGCCTGTAATCCCAGCGCTTTGGGAGGCCGAGGCGGGTGGGTCACAAGGTCAGGAGATCGAGACCATTCTGGCTCACATGGTGAAACCCCGTCTCTACTGAAAATACAAAAAAAAAAATTAGCCAGGCGTGGTGGTGACCGCCTGTAGTTCTACCTACTCGGGAGGCTGAGGCAGGAGAATGGCATGAACCCAAGAGGTGGAGCTTGCAGTGAGCTGGGATCACACCACTGTACTCCAGCCTGGGTGACAGAGTGAGACTCCGTCTCAAAGAGAAAAAAAAAGGCAGTAAAAGCACTCTTTGACCAAGTGGTATTGGTGAAAGAATAAACAAATAGATCAATGGAACAGAATAGAGCCCAGAAACAGATCCACATAAATACAGGCGGACCCTGTCTTACTGCACTTCACTTTACTGTGCTTTGCAGAGGTTGTGTTTTTTATAACTGAAGGTTTGTGGCAACCTTGCATGAAGCAAGTCTACCAGTGTCATTTTCCCAACAGTTATGTCTCCGTGTCACATTTTGGTAATTCTCACAATATTTCAAACTTTTTCATTATTATTATAGCTGTTATGGTGAGGTGTGATCAGCGATCTTTGATATTACTATTGTAATTATTGAACTATGTCCATATAAGACGGCAAACTTAATTAAGAAATGTTACATGTGTTCTGACTGCTTCACTGACCGGCCGTTCCCCAATCTCTCTCCCTCTCCTTAGGCCTCCCTATTCCCTGAGATATACCAATATTGAAATTAGACCAGTTAGTAACTCTACAAAGGCCTGTAAGTGTTGAAGTGAAAAGAAGAGTTGCACATCTCCCACTTTAAGTCAAAACATAGAAATGATTAAGCTTAGTGAGAAAGCAATGTCAAACGCCAAGATAAGCCCAAAGTTAGGCCTCTTGTGTCCAACAGTTAGCCAAGTTGTGAACGCAAAGGAAAAGTCCTTGAAAGAAATTTAAAGTGCTATTCAAGTGAACACACAAATGATAAGAAAGCAAAACAGCCTTATTGCTGATGCGAAGAAAGTTTTAGTGGAGACCAAACCAGCAACACCATTCCCGCAAATCAAAGCTTAATCCAGAGCAAGGCTGTACCCCTCTTCCATTTTATGAAGACTTAAAATTGTGGCGAAGCTGCAGAAGAAAAGCTTAAAGCTAGCAGAGGTTGATTCCTGGGGTTTAGAGAAGAAGCCATCTTCATAACATAAAAGGGCAAGATAAAGTAACCAGTGTTGATGTAGAAGCTGCAGCAAGTTATCCAGAAGATCTAGCTAAGATAATTGATGAAGGCTGCTACACTACACAGCAGATTTTCAATGTAGATGAAACAGCCTTCTTGTGGAAGAAGATGCCATCTAGGACTTTCAAAGCTAGAGAGGAGAGTCAATGCCTGCCTTCAAAGCCTTCAAAAGACAGCCTGACTTCTTGTTAGGAGCTAACGCAGCTGGTGTCTTTAAGTTGAAGTCAATGCTCATGTATAATTCCAAAAATTCTAGGGTCCTTAAGAATTATGCTACATCTACTCTGCCTGTGCTCTATAAATGGGACAACAAAGCCTGAATGATAGCACATCTGTTTACAGAATGGTTTACTGAAGGTTTTAAGCCCACTGTTGAGATCTACTGCTCAGGAAAAAAAAAGATTTATTTCAAACTGTTACTGCTCATTGACAATGCACCTAGTCACCTAAAAGCTCTGATGGAGGTGTACAAGGATATTAATATTTTATGCCTGCTACTACTATTTTATGCCTGCTACTATTTTATGCCTGCATCCATTCTGCAGTCCATGGGTTAAGGTGTAATTTCATTTTTTCAAGACTTATTATTTAAGAAATACATTTCATAAGGCTACAATTGCTATAGATAGTAATTCCTCTGATGATCTGGGCAAAGTAAATTGAAAGCCTTCTGGAAAGGATTCGCCATTCTAAATACCATTGAGAACATTTAGGATTCATGAAAAGAGTTTGAAATGTCAATATGAACAGGAGTTTGGAAGAAGTTGATTCCACTCCCAGGGACGACCTTCAGGGGTTCAAGACTTCAGTGGAGGAAGTCACTGCAGATATAATGGAAACAGCAAGAGAGCTAAAATTGGAAGTGGAGCCTAAAGATGTAACTGAATTGCGGCAATCTCATGATAAAACTTTACTGGATGAGAAGTTGCTTCTGTTTTTTTTGTTTTGTTTTGTTTTGTTTTGTTTTTTTAGACGGAGTCTCACTCTGTCGCCCAGGCTGGAGTGCAATGTTGTGATCTCGGCTCACTGCAACCTCTGCCTCCCAGGTTTGAGAGATTCTCCTGCCTCAGCCTCCCAAGTAGCTGGGACTACAGGCATGTGCCACCACATCCAGCTAATTTTTTGTATTTTTAGTAGAAACGGGGTTTCACCACGTTGGCCAGGATGGGTCTCCATCTCCTGACCTCATGATCCACCCACCTCAGCCTCCCAAAGTGCTGGGATTACAGGCGGGAGCCACTGTGCCCGGCCTATTTTGATCTTTCCTATTCAGTAGCTGTTAGTTTGGGAGAAATCCTAAACTTCCCAGTACTGTCAAAATTGGTCACTTATATATACCTATAAAATATTGGTTAAAAATTATTTCATATAGCCACCATGCCCAGCCAAGAAGTTGCTTCTTATGTATGATCAAAGGAAGTGGTTTCTTGATATGGAATTCTACTCCTGTTAAAGACACTGTGAACATTGTTGAAATAAAAACAAAGAATTTAGATATCTTACACAAACTTAGTTGATAAGGCAGCAGCAGGATTTGAGAGAACTGACCCCAATTGTGAAAGAAGTTCTGCCTGTGGGTAAATGGTATCAAACAGCATTGCCTACCACAGAGAAATCTTTCATGAAAGGAAGAGTCAATTGATGCAGCAAACTCTATTGTTGTCTTTTTTTTTTTTTTTTTTAGAAATTGACACAGCCATCCCAATCCTCAGCAACCACCACCCTGATTAATCAGCAGCCATCGGTATGAAAGCAAGACTTTCCACCTCCAAAAAGATTATGACTCCCTGAAGACTCAGATGATTACTAACACTTTTAGCAATAAAATATTTTTAATTAAGGGGTGTACATTGTTTTTAGACATCATGCTATTATTGTACACTTAATAGACCGCAGTATAGTATAAATATACCTTTTATATGTACTGGGAAACCAAAAAATTTGTTTCACTCACTTTATTGCAATATTTGCTTGATTATGGTGGCCTGGAATCAAACCTGCCATATCTTTGAGGTATGACTCTATAGCCAACTGATCTCAGACAAAGGAGCAAAGGCAATATAATAGAAAAAAATATAGCATTTTCAACAAATGGTGCTGGAACAACTGGACATCCACAAGCTTAAAAAAAAAGAAAAAAAAATCAATCTAGTCACAGACCTTATGCCCTTTACAAAAATTAACTCAAAATAGATCACAGTCCTAAATGTAATATGAAAAACTACAACATTCCTAGAAGATGACATAGAAGAAAATGTAGATGACCTTGGGGTTGGCAATGCCTTTTTAGATAAAATTAATATTTTATGCCTGCTACTACAACATCCATTCTGCAGATCAAAGGCAGGATCCAAGAAAGAAATGATAAGCTGGACTTTATTAAAATAAAAATTTCTGTTCTGAAAAAGACACTGTTAAGAGAATGAAAACCAAGCCATAGACTGGGAGAAAATATTTGCAAAAACATATTTGATAAAGGACTACTATCCAAAATATACAAAGAACCTTTAAAACTCAACAGTAAGAAAACAAACAACCCAATTAAAAAATGGGCCAAAGACTTTAGCAGACACCTCATGATGAAGACGTACACATGGCAAATACACATATGAACAGACGCTGCACATCATATGTCCTCAGGGAAATACAAATAGAATAATGAGATCCCAGTACAAACCTATTAGATGGCCACAATCCAGAATACCGATGATACCAAATGCTGGCGAGGATGTGGAACAACAGGAACTCCCATTCACTGTTGATGGGAAAACAAAATGACCATGTCATTTTGGAAGACAGTTTTGGCAGGTTTGGGTCTTTTTTTTTGTTTGAGACAGAGTCTTACTCTATCACCCAGGCTGGAGTGCAGTGGCGCAATCTCGGCTCACTGCAACCCCCGCCTCCTGGGTTCAAGCAATTCTCATGCCTCAGTCTCCCAAGTAGCTGGGATTACAGGCGTGCACCACCATGCCCAGCTAATTTTTAATATTTTTAATAGAGACAGGGTTTGGCCATGTTGCCCAGGCTGGTCTCGAACTCATGGGCTCAGGCAATTCGCCTGCCGTGGCCTCCCAAAGTGCTAAGATTACATGCATGAGCCACTGTACCCAGCCCGGCAGTTTCTTACAAAGCTAAGCACACTCTTACCTATGATCCAGCAATTGCCCTCCTTAGTATCTCCCAAAGGAGTTGAGAATCTGTGCCCACAGAGGAGCTACACATGGATGTTTATAGCAGCTTCATTTGTAATTGTCAAAACTCGAAAGCAACCAAGATGTCCTTCAGTAGGCGAATGAATACCTGGAGTACATCCAGACCAGGGAACATTATTCAACACCAAAAATAAATAAGCTATCAAGCCATGAAAGGACATGAGGAATTTTAAATGCATGTTACTAAGTTAAGCCAACCTGAAAAGGCTATACACATATTGTATGTTTCCAACTACCTGACAGTCTGGAAAAGGCCAAACAATCGAAACAATGAAACGATCAGTAGTTGCCAGGGGCTACTGGGAAGGAGGAAAGAAAGACTGCAGGCCAATAAAGTCTATTTTTTTAAGAAGTTTGAGACATATAGACCCTACAATAAAAAACACCTTGGAGGCCGGGCGCGGTGGCTCACGCCTGTAATCCCAGCACTTTGGGAGGCCAAGGCAGGCGGATCACGAGGTCAAGAGATCGAGACCATCCTGGCCAACATGGTGAAACCCCCATCTCTACTAAAAATACAAAAATTAGCTGGACATGGTGGCGTGCACCTGTAGTCCCAGCTACTCAGGAGGTTGAGGCAGGAGATTTGCAGTGAACCAAGATTGTGCCACTGCACTCCAGCCTGGCAACAGAACGAGATTCTGTCTCAAAAAAAAAAAAAGAAAGAAAGAAAAATATACAGTGTTCCTTCCTATAGTAAAGGACTGTGGGAAAATAAGGGCATCACATTCCATGAGCTGCTGGCACACAATAAGACCCATTTTGTTTCAAGCACTGGGCTGGAGGGCTTGGACTGCACCAGAGACCAACAGTACTCACTCAGAGTTCAGATGGATATATAGGCAAAAAAATTATTTACTTTCAAGGGCACAGAAATGTAGCAATTAAAAAACATATTAAAGAAAAGGATGTGAAATAGTCACATCCATCATTCTCCTATATCACGTTCCTGGATTTTAGTCTTTATTTGTAGAGTAGTTTAGGAAGTGGTAAGTGAGAAGAAGTAAAGCAAAATGATAACGAATGATTCTTTATGGTAGGTAAGTTAAAAGTCCTGTGAGATTTTCCTTCTAATTTCATCTAAAAAGCATGTAATCATATTTTAATCATAGACTTAGAGGCTAGATAGAGCCTGTACTTTGTGGACATTATTACAGGCTAGTGAAGCCAGAGGAGCTATTATTACATGTCATCTGGCCCAACCCTTTCATTTTGCAGCTGAGGAAACTGCAGACCAGAGAGATTAAGTGATATATCCAAAATCACCCAAGATCACTCAACCAGTTTAGTGACCTGCAGGGCTAGCGTCTAGGCCTCTGAACCTACTGACCCATCTGTTATATGCTCAATGATTAAAATGGACCAGAGCAAACAAATTACTTCATTGTATGAACAAATAAGAAAATTATCCTTGCATTGGAATCCTCTCAAAGGTAACTGTATGCTTTTCAAATGTGCCTTTGAGGAACTTGCTGATCTTAAAAACAAAAGACTCATAGAAGCCAAGGTGGACATTCAAGAGAGCATCAGGAAACAAAGATTTTGATGGAAGTCAAAATCAGCCAAAATCATCTCTTCAAAATAGGAAGCTGAATCAGATTAAGTGTGACAGTAGGAGTCTAAGGACATTTGTTAAATGACTGCTCTTGGCAACCCAAGCTCATTGGAACACCAGGAGGCTTAGAACTTCATGCTCCATTCTATGTAAAGGAAGTTTTTCTACCATGATGAATAATAGGCCCAGGGTTTGGTTCATTCTTTCCATCCAGAACATTCTTTTCTCCTGGCTGCTGTTCCCACTGTGACTGCCTCTCAGTCTCATTAACCATGACCCCCTTCATGTGTAATTTATCCAGATTTTACTCATTCGTGAGCTTGAGGGGAAATGTGAGAGGGATTCATGCAGGACAATTTGCCCTCAGACCTTGGACCCTACCTAAAAATTGTGAAATGACCATGGAGTTCCATTGTTATGGATATACATGAAACCCTGAATGGATCACTGGATGTGCTAGAGACTATGCAAAATCCCAAGGAAGCTCCTAGCACGTAGCTATTACCAGTTTCCAGGCTGGTGACATTTTGTAGTCTTAGACCAAAGCCGCTGAAGCTTGGGCATTGGCCTTGGGTCCTCAGGTTTTTCTGCTGCAGTCAAGGACTCTTAATGTTGACAGTGCTAATAGAAAGCAGCACCCATTGAAGTCTCATGAAGCCCAGAGCTACAGACAGAAGACATTATGAATATCCATAATTATTAACATTAAAATTTGCTCATTGATATGATTTGGGACTAGGCGGGGTGGCTCACATCTGTAATCCCAGCACTTTGGGAGGCTGAGGCGGGAGGATCATTTGAGGTCAGGAGTTCCAGACCAACCTGATCAACATGGTGAAACCCCGTCTCTACTAAAAATACAAAAATTAGCCGGGCATGGTGGCACATGCCTGTAGTCCCAGCTACTTGGGAGGCTGAGGCAGGAGAATCACTTGAACCCGGGAGGCAGAGGTTGCAGTGAGCCGAGATCATGCCACTGTACTCCCGCCTAGGCAACAGAGTGAGACTCCATCTCAAAAAAAAAAAAAAAAAAAAGAGAGAGAGAGAAAAAAGACTTGGTTTGGATTTGTGTTCCCATCCAAATATCATGTCAAATTGTAATCCTCAATGTTGGAAGTGGGGCTTGGTGGTAGATGACTGGATCATAGGGGAAGATTTCCCTTTTGGTGCTGTTCTCATGATAGTGAGTTATCACGAGATCTGGTTGATTAAAAGTGTGTAGTGCCTCCCACCTCGTTCTTTATTCCACCTGCTCTGGTCATGTAAGACAAGCCTGTTTCCCCTTCACCTTTTGCTATGATTATAGCTTTCCTGAGGCCTCCCTGGCTATGCTTCCTGTACAGCCCGTGGAACTGTGAGCCAATTAAACCTCTTTTCTTTATAAGTTACCAGTCTCAGGTATTTCTTTATAGCAGTGCAAGAGTGAACTAATACACACATTATTTATTCTAAACTTTATGCAGACACAATTGGGGAAAGATTGAGGATGTGCTGGTATATTTCACTAGCTCGTTGCATTAGGCTCAACATAGAAATCTTGGGTGTCCATCCCAACCCAAGCTAAAGGTGTCCATCAAGACACCTGTCAACCAAGCTAAAGGTGTCCATCAAGAGAATATTTTCACTGTTCAGCAAGCAGCAAGAACTCCTTCCACGAACTCACATACTGATGAGGACAAACACCCCTGGTACATATCTCCCTTTGTTCTTTTTAAACCCCCTCTTCCCTTAAAGGCAGCCACCCCAAGGGCCAGCATGACAATAATGAAGAAGTCAGATGTCCACAATCCCTCTTTCTGTAGCTCTGGGCTTCATGAGGTTGCAGTCGGGTGCTCTTTTAACACTGAGAGTACTCGACAACAATAGAAATACACAACGACTCCAAGGCGATACCCAAGCTTCAACTGCCTCAGGTTGAAGACTAAAACATCGCTGGTATGATTTTGATTTATACTTTTTCTTGTCATAGACGAGTTTCTGATGACAGTGGACAGGGGTTGGGCTGTCTGTCTCTGCTAAAGTGGCCCTCGTGTCCTCTTAGCAGCAGTGCTGGGGGCTCTGCCCAGAGTCTCACTTACTATGGAAAATGAAACATCAAAGCTACCATAGGTAAATATGAGCATAAGCAAAGAAGAGCTTCTTAGAGAAGATATGGCAACAGGAACCTGGAAGTCTCGAATTGTGTAATATGCGTGGCTTCACAAAAGAGAGGTCACGTGTTTACCGAAGTAACATTACCTTGAGGAGACAAGGCCAGAGAAATGCGGAAGTTCAGAAGCATCCTAAATTTGATAAATGTATTGGGAATACAGATTCCAAGATTGCTGGGAACCCTTAATGAAATTTCTTTTCTACAAAAATAGCAGGACAGCCAGGATGGTCTATAAATCATTTTACTTCTTGATAGATATCTAGTTTGTTTTCCAACTTTTCACGTTCATGAACAAGCCTGGGATGTGCAGTTTTGAGTGTCTAATTATTGCCTTTAGGTAGCCTCTGAAATGTTTTGCTAGATACAGTAGGAATGGTGCTAGGTGCAGGGGGTCAGGGGAAGGGCAGGGGTGGAAGCAGCTGAACTTGGTGAAGGTGACGTTTAAAGGGGAATCCAAAAAGGCAAGAGAGTAAGGGTAGGGAAAAACAAACCAGGAACAAAGAAGACAAGAGCAAGGAGAGACAAAGTAGGGTTGTTGTTGTTGTTGTTGTTGTTGTTTTCTAAATGGCTTTAGTTGCTTATATTTCACACCTAAGCTTGTAGAACTGATGACTACCCCTCCTTTGTAAAAGCCTCACAGAGCTCTTGGCTACTTCATAACTCTCTGACCACTCCAGCCTCTCCTGGTTCCCATTTCTCTCTTCAGTATTACATGTAAGCCTTCCACGATATTCTTTTTCTCCCTAGGGACTCTCCTCTGCCCATGGCTTTGGCTATCACTCACATCCCTTGGCCTATCTACCAGGTCCTTTGTTCCAGTTCCAGCCTTTCTCCTGACCACCAATATTGCATTTCCCTCTGGGGTCTCCATCTGGATGTCCACAGGAGTTTCAAACTCAACAGGACATCAAAAGTTTGTTACACGTAATGAACAATGACTGTCACTCTTATACAGAATGTGGGAAACAGTGGGCTGGAGGGCTACTGAGAAAACAGGAGTGAATAAATCAGTCTCTGCCCTCACTGGGCACATAATTCTGGGCAGAAGGCAGCAAAAATGCAAAGTGAGATCAGCCATGGAAGGTTGGAGGCTTATCAAAGAGGCTGTAGATACTGACAAAGAGGAGAGAGAGATCACATAGATAGGCAAATTAGTAGGAGCTCCACAATGAGGTAGTAAATGCTATCTTCAAGGCAGCCTGAAAAATGGGACTTGAATGAGCAGAGAAGAGGTGGCAGGAGAGGGAGGAAGACATTCCAATGGGAAGAAAGTTCCGGAAAGAGCACAGCACCAGCCTGTTAAGGAGATTAAGACCTCAGGGTCTTACACAACCATCCTGCTGACCTATTCTGTTTCTCTCTGGTCATTACCTTAAACACGAAGCTAAACTGGGAACTGCCATATGCAGGAAAGCCTATTAAATTCAATCAGCAATGAGGAGCCCTTGAAGGTCTTGAGCAACTGAGTAACATGGTGAGCCTCTGGCAGCAAGGGGGGACAGTCTCTTGAGATTGGGGGACAAGTTGAGATCCAAGAGATCTCCAGCAGGCCACTGGACATTTAAATCTGGAGTTCAGGAGAAGAATCCGGGTGCTACAGCCCCACATCTAAGAATTATCTTCCCAGAGGAGGGCAGATCAACACCAAGGGGGTGTGCAGAGACAGGATCCCCAGCAGCAGAACCTTTCCAAGCAGCCACACTTAGGTGGCCCAGAAAGGAGCTGAAGTTGGTGAGGGGCCAGAGAAGGTACTCACAGAGGTGGGAGACCAGGAGGAAGCAGGGAAACGGAAGTCAAGTAGGGGAGCTAAAGAGAGAGCCCTCAAGTGTTGTGCATGCTCAAGGAGAAAGACTAGGGAGGGACCCATGGACTTAGAGATGTGGCGTCTATGCCCAAGGAGGAGGAGGACTAAAGACAAACTCATGGACTTGGAGACCAGGCATCTACACCAAGAAGGAGCAGGACTAAGGAGAAAACCCATGGACTTGAGTTGAGTTTTACATGCCCAAAGAGGAGGAGAACTAAGGAGAGACCCATGGACTTGAGATGAGGGATCTTCTCTGCCACCATGTATTAGTCCTCTCCACCAGGTCTTCCTACTCCTCTCAGACAGCCCAGCCTGTTCTCAGCATGACCTAGAGTCCTGCACCCCCAGGCCTCTGTTGACTTCACCTCTACACTCTCATCGATCCAGTCCCACTCATTCTATTCCAGTCTCCCTCACCTTTCTCTTAGTCATCCTTCTGGACAATTTCACTGTGACACAGAACTGACTATCTCCTGGTCCCCTCCATATTTGTTCATAACTCAGTCCTGTACCCTTTAGCCAGATGAGTTTCCCTAGAACCAAGCTCCAATCATAGGGTCCCCTGCTCAGAGACTCTTGGTGACTCCCCATTACCTACTGCTTAAAGGTCTAACTTCTTACAATGGCAGTCAAAGCTCTTATGTGCAGCTTACTTACCATGAGGGTGTCTCCTACAAAGCCCTTATGGATGCAAACCAAGCTCTTTTCTCCCTAATTGCTCTTATTTCTCTTAGGCCACTCACTGCGTTCAGACTTAGACCAGACGCAATGCTTCGTTCCCTTGCAAGTAATCATAACCCACCTCCACATCTGCCCAGTTGGCTGTGTGTCTCTCTTGTACAAGACTAGGCTCATTACTTCTTCTCTGAGATGTTTGTCACACTAAGGCCCCTCCTTGGATAGGAGCAGAGGTCTCTCCTGGAGGAGGTAGCTGAAAACTAGAAAACACGGGACTCAGTAAGGAGACCTTGTTCCCAGAGGAAAGGGTATACCTTCCTTTCATGGTCTTTTTAGGGCTGGAATTTGAATGTGGTCATGCTGGAGAGGGCTCCTGAGTGATAGAAAGATAGAAAGATGCCCCCATGATGAGGCAGGTGGCAAACTAAGAGGGGTACCACAGAAGGGCCCCCCAGGTTGATGCTGGGTTCTACTTTTCATATCTTCCTCTCAGCAAATCTTCACCAGACACCTAGCACATACCAAGCACTGTGCTATGTACCAGCAGTGGTATGCTGGTAAACTAGCCCTTTGAAAAGCAAAGGCCTTGATAAGTAGCGCTTGACAATTTCTGTGGTGTAAATATTCCCACTGTTGCCGATTTCAAGCTACCAACGTGGTAATACAGAATGTGAAGCTGGGAAGGAATGTGTGCTGTACAACCTAGAGAGCTGGTGCAGTGCCAGCACCAGCACACCACTGGCTGGGGATAAAGAAGCAAATAAAACAGACAAGGCCACTGTCTCATGGAGCTTGGTCTAATGGGCACAAAGCTACTGTTTTGCTTCCATGGCTGACTTTGCTACCATCCTGATAGGTCAAGATCTGGTTGTCTTAAGGAGTATGCATCTCCCCTTGTACTCTTCTACTAGGCTGTAAGGCTTTCGAGGACAGGGACCACATCTTACACTTCACTCTGTCCCCAGCACCTGCATGAGGCTCTGCTCACGGGAGGCACAGCCAATTTGTTGGCTGATTGATTCTGTGGTGGAGGGAAAGGGAGGATATCTGTTGAATGAATCCGTATCTACTGGAAGCAGACCATCTGTGCCGCCCACCCTAGAGGAGAGGAAGCAACCACAAGTTGGAGTAGCACAGCATTGGCCATAGGTAAATCACAAAACAGGGAGTTTATCCCTGCGTTCACCATCCACTAACCATCACCCGTTCCCACCTCTGGGCACCCCTGCATTGGCCAGCTCAGGCCTGACCTCAATTCTGACCCTGCATCCTGGCAGGCCAAGGGCTCCAGTGGTCATACTGAAGGTGGGTGCTCAGACTTTCAAAAGTGTGGGAAGAGTCAGAGTCATCCCTGGCTTCTCAAGGGGGTCCAAACCTTCCCTCCTCCCACCTCCAAAAGAGGTCACGTTCTCTAGCTTAAGCTGAGGTTTAAGACAGAGAAAATAGGCATGAACACAGCATGTTCCAAAGAAGCACTTGCAGCCTGCCACATCCAGGCTCTCACAATGAGAAAGAAAAGTGCCACCCTCCCCAGCATGGTGAGCCACGCCAGTGGGAGGGCTCCCGCTCCTGCCCAGCAAGACAACGCAAACACCACCGTCAATCTGCTTGCCCTGGGGAAATGGGGTTGCAGGGGCAGTTCCTACCAAAGCTGCAGACCTTGGTCCTTAGTGCTCAAGAGGAACAGGCATAGACCCCGTGAAGGACATCCCCTCTTGCCATCCACTCCCCTCTCATTTCAGGATTCCCACCACAGAGCCCACAACACTTCGAAGATCAGTACTTTATTTTCTCTAGCTCCAGTGTTGTAACTGTAGCAGCATATCAGAAACATCCCCACACAAAAACACACAATTCTCCCCTTCTTCAAAGAGCTGGCAACAATTGAGAGGCAGAAACAACAGTTACTACAGGCATTTGAGAAATGTAAGAAATAACACTTGCTCACCCTTAAAACATACATTGTGCGTCTTGCAGGGAGGAAGCAGCAGTACATACATTTGTCATTCGAAGACACAATCATCCTTAAATAAAGTTAAATAAAACCTTATTGGCATAACAATGTGTTGGAGATGCAGCTTTATGGGGACTTTGGAGGAAGATGCTTGGAATAAGACATAAGCATTTTAAAAGAAAAAAAATGAAAAAAACAAACTACACATAGAATGTAACCCAGTAAATAGATTCAATGCAAAGTTAAGAAAACATATCATGAGGGAAAGATTTCACCCATTTGGAAAATATCAGTTTATTGTATAAAGCTTTAATCTACAGGTAGTTGAACCTCAGATCATGGTTTGGGCAGAAGAGCTACTCACACACACACCACATAAAAGTACGGGTCCTGTACCCAGGTGACACTGACTGGCTGCCGAGGTCACTCCAAAGACACCAATGACTCAGTACGTGCCATGATTATACTGAGTTGGTCACCAGGGTGGGATGGCGGGGTGGGGAGGCCACTTACTATTTCGCACTTTGCAACGTCAAAGTCACAATCAAAAACCAAACTGCAGTCTGCATGGGGCAACAATACCAACGTTGGAGATAAAGGCCAGAGAGGAAAGTTCATTTCTACAAAATTAATGAACACTTGTATCTGCTTAGTGCTTCACAACTTTCAAGGATTTCTTCAACCTCCTGATGACCTCCTGATGACCAGGCATGCAGGCTGGCCATGTGGTTTCCCCAGCTGACCCATCCCTCATCACACAGGGAGGGGCCTGCAATCCGGGCCCACAGAACTCCAGGTTCCGGTTTTTGCCTTTTCTTCTGTTTTGTTTTTTTTTTTTTTTTAATTTATTCATTTATTTTTTGAGACAGAGTCTCACTTTGTCGCCCAGGCTGAAGTGCAGTGGCACAATCTCAGCTCCCTGCAACCTCCACCTCCTGGGTTCAAGCAATTCTCTTGCCTCAGTCTCCCAAGTAACTGGGATTACAGATGCCTGCCACCACGCCCAGCTAATTTTTTGTATTTTTAGTAGAGATAGGGTTTCACCATGTTGGCCAGGCTGGTCTCAAACTGCTAGCCTCAAGTGATCCGCCTGCCTCGGCCTCCCCAAAGTGCTGGGATTACAGGCGTGAGCCACCGCACTCAGCCTTCACCTCTCCTTCTTGCATCCCCCTAACCAAAGGAGTGCTCCTAGAGAAATCAAGTTTCTTTTCTAAACACCAGTGAAACCAAAATCCAGTAGGAAATACCTTGCTTCAGTGTGGCATATCTTAAGTGGACCAAAAGAGGTGTTAGGATAAACTTTTTACAATTTGCTTTAAATTCTACTTTGAAATTTAGAATTTGATTTTTTCCCCTCCATTTGCAGAATTTACCACCATTTAACACAAACCCAAGGCAGGTTGAAAGCGCAGATGTAAACATTTTCAGCAGCATCGTGGACTCTACGGCTTTCTGCATCCTCATGTGGACTGAGGCTGCAACTGGTTTTGGGGTGTAGGGGGCAGAGCAGAGAGGAGGTATTAACCCCCAGATGGGACCGGACAGCAGCCAAGCCCCACAACCCAGCTTCAAGGGGCTGTTGACAGGGTACACGTGGGAGGTACCCAGTTTGACTCTTTCCCATCCCTGATCTGAAAAAGTCAACTGACTGATAAAATTCCTCATCGCTTTTAGGGCAAAATCTACGCCCCAAGGCACTGTGTGCATGGTCCCAGGATGGAAATTCTCCACGTGTTACTTCCTAGGCAGTTACTTCCTAGGCAGTAGCACCACTCAAAAGAATCCAGGCCTGCACCTCCTCGGTGAGATGCACCACACTGACCATGGTGGGTGGCGGCAGGTCAGGACCCGGCTCAGTGAAATGCAAACACACATGAGCTTCCTGCTCATTTTCAAAGACAAGCTCTGGTGAGGGCTCCAAATCGGAGACAGTGCAGCTCGTCTCATCAGTATCCCCTTGCACGGCAGACTGGCAGAGCAACAAATGGCACAGGTAGGGAAAACGGGCTTGTATTTTCTCTGGGCGGCAATCTGACTCAGCACATACCATTTCAGAAAGCGAGGCTGCGAGGCCTGTGTTCTCGGGTGACACAGAGCAGACGAGGATGCAGAATGACTTCTGGAGAGAGGTCTTCTGACTCAGGCATGAGGGTCCAGGTGAGACCTCAGCCACAGGGCCCTAGCAGATAGGCCTGGCTCTTGTCACATGCGATGAGAAGCTGTGACATTGGAATTAATGGTTGGGACAAGACAGGGGGACAGACAAAGACCGGAGACATGTTTCCCTAGACTGCACAGGGAAACACAGGAGATGAGATTCAGTCAAAACACACATAGATCACGTTACCTGAAGTGACTGAGTTAAAAGGCTGATGCAGAAGTAAGTCCTAGGATGAAGGCAGGATTTACCCCAAACACCTGCGCCACAAGCCGCCAAATGCTGCCTATCAAGGGCTTCTAAGTGCTGGCCCGGGAAGGCAGGCATTCACATCACTCACAAGGGGAGGAAGCGGTCTCAGCAGGTTTATGTCCATCACCCTAATTCTGCTGGGCTCCACCACCCTCCAGCGGGCGAGATCCTGCCACCCGGCATGTAGGCAGGTGTATACACAGCAAGAGAAAATGGGCCAGGGCCAGATCTCTGGTCCTGGAATTTGGGGGAAAGACAAAGGAAAAAGGCACATGAAGGTGGCTGATTGAATTTAAAAGAAAAAAAAAAGGTAGCTGTAAGTGACATATCATTATTTTGAATTTTTTTTTTAACGTACCTTTTTTTCCCCCATCAAAAGAGAAATTCAAAATATAAACTTTATTATTTTACATTCAAGTGAAACTTCCATCTGGAGGGGCTAAACACAGCTGCAGGTCACATTCAGTGATTTATTACTTTGGTGCCTTTTTCGTTCACCTGATGGAAGAATTCAACCCTCTCATTTAAAAACAAAACAAGAACAACAAAAACAGCTGGAGAGTCCCAGCTGCAATACTAGGTGTAGACACGCACAAGCACACACACAAATTCAAAAACTACATAGAAAAATAAAGGATAAACATTATCCATCTATTTTGTACTGTGTAATGGAACTTTTATATACATAAAAAATTTTTTTTGTTTACTGTTTTCAGTCACTGCAAATTTTCTTCCCTCCTCTGGGATTTAAGGATCCAGGGAGAAGGCTGCCACAGTGAAGCAGAAAAGCTACATTCTGCCCGGGGAGGAAGAGAAAAAGCAATTTCTCGCTCCCCTTCCAAAGTCTTTCCTGTCCACCACCGCCTCGGATGTCCCTGCAGACAGCCTTCCGGTGAGCGGCCGTCCCGTCCCCTCCTCTCTCTAAGGCATTGGGGAGCAGAGGGCCCATAGGCAGCACCCTGCAAAAAAAAAAAAAAAAAAAAATGATCTAGCTGTGAAGAGAGGGCAAGGGGCTGGATGCAGGCAGAGAATGACTTTAAGAAGAAAAGATTCTATGATCCCTTCCCACAGCCTGTTCCTTTAGTATGGAGCTCGATTTTCCAGCTGGCGCTTGGTGAGGAAGTACTTGAAGAACTCATAGACAGACCAAGAAATGGCGGTGGAGGGCATCTGGTAGACGACACGCGCCTGGATGCCTTTGAAGTAGCCGGCCAGGCCGTTGAGCTGGTACACCGTCCGGAAGGCATTGGCCATGCCCGACAGCCGGCCGCTGATGTTGGCCAGCGAGAGGGCCACGTTCTCCTGAGTGTTGAGAAGGGTCTTACAGACGTCCAGGGGGGTCGTGGCGGCCGCGGCGAGGGCCCCGGCCAGCCCGCCTGAGATGATGTGGGACTGCGGGTTGTAGGTCCGGTGGGGGTTGACCTGCTCCTGCAGGAACTCGTAGGTGATGAAGTGGATGGACTGGAAGGGGATGTTCATGGTCAGCTGCGTGGTGTAGCTCCGGTAGAAGGCCCCCAACCCCTCGGTCCTCCACACCGTCCGGATGCAGCTGAGAGCTGACCGGTGCTGCGAGTTGTACATCTGCAAGCGCTGCTTCACCACTGTGGTTGTTGGAACCGCGGGGCAGGCCAGACGGACAGCCAGTGGGCAGTGGATTGGAGGTGGCCCCACCCCAGGTCGGAATGAAGCCAAGCCATAAAGAGAAACAAGCCAGTTAGACACCGGAAGCAGGCGAGAGCCAGCACACACAGCCCTAGTCTGAGCAGCCGCGGAGGGCCAGCTCCTGGCAGTCCTGGGTTACAATCCATTTCTGTTTCCAGGACTCGCGCCTGGAAGGTGGCTATTTCCTTAAGTTTCTCCTGCCTGAATCTTGCTGAAGGCAGCCCCCAAACCAGGCAGCCACTTCAGACTAGAGTCGCTGATCTATTTCCCAGATCCTGGCTGCCAGGATTCCTGTAGGAACCCTCAGGACCCACCACCAAACTGAATCCTGTCCCCTGTCCCCCTGCCCTCCTCCTTCCCCAACACATCTACTGGAAGCGTGTCCCCTCGTGTATTCACAGGGGTTTGTGCCTCTAGCAGTAATTCTAGCTTCTGTGACACAGTGCGTTTGAAACAGACACTAGAATTATGTCTGCCCAAGTTCAATGACATTCTAACTGGAGTTCACTGGACAAGAGGCAAATGAGACTAACTGTGGTACCTTAGGCTCAGGGTTTTAATGGCCTCATGTATTGCCAAATAAATACACACAATGTGCTTTTTTTTACTTTTAAAGAAATAAAGACTGTCAATCAATAGTTAGGACAAGGAGAAAGAGACAGTTTGAACCTCACTTTTTTCTCCTTTAAAAAAGATAAACAAAACCCTTGCTTGGTTACACGAAGTTAACTACCTGTTTACTGACCGGGTCCCTGAATGAACTGCCCTAAAAAGCAGCCCAAGATATACAATATGTAAGTGAATATTGATTTGGGCCTTTTTAGGTTTTTCATTGAACTACTTCCTAGAAGGGTTTCCTCCCCGCACCGCCGCTTACCTAAGAATGCCTCTTTCCTGCCCCTAAAACACTGTCTTGAACACATTCATTCATTACAGGAGAAGCCATGAAGGCAGGTCAGTTTACTTAAGGGCATCACATCTCTTGAGAAAGATAATGTGTACAAAACAACACAGAACACGAGCTGTCTTTCTCAGCTCTCTACTTTGTAAATAAGAAGGGGGAAACGTCTGTGTCCTTCCAGCATGCCTTGTGCAGCACACGACAAAAAAAATCAACGGGAATGGAGGTGATTTTCTTCACCTGCCCACGGGCTCAACCTCAGTACCCAGACCACAGAGACTCCCCGCCCACCTCCCAACCTGCCCCATCACAACCCTGAAGGGCAGACCAAGTCCTCTATCTGCTAGGACATGGGGGGTAGCTGAGAGCAAATTTAATAGCTTCACCTTAAAAGACAAAAGGTAGGCAAACTTATAGCATAAGACTTAAAATGTTGAAACTTTTCTCTCCAATTCTCCCTTCTGGCCAGGAACTATTTTCAGATGAGGCAGAAAGGTGAAAAGAGCTCCACAGCTCACCCAAAGCCATCACCTGGTAGAGAATGACCCAGCTGAAGGCCTGTCTGGTGCCAGGCCCAAAACGTAGTCACTATTCAGACCCGAGCTGGCTAAGACAGCAGGATATATTAAAAGGGAACAGACTCTGGTCTGCCCAGCTGAGGCTCGCTTCATAATACGCCCGAAATTTAAAAGAACAAAAAGAAGATAATGTGGAAAGAGATGGCTAAAACAAAATGACCCAATGTTAATTTCTGAAGCACAGTGATGGACACATTGGGGTTCATCATACTCTCCACGTTCGCATCTGTTTGAAATGTAATCCATAATCTTTCATATTAAAAACAGTCAAATTGAACACTAGCCCTAATAGCCTCTGATAGGTTCCCCATACATTTGTCTAGGATCAGTGTTAAAAAAGGGCTAAGAGAGTGTGTGTGTGTGTATGTATGCACACATAGATTTTAGAATAGTGCAAAAGCACGCAACAGAGTCACCAGGAAACAGATTCTGGTCCCTAGCTCCAGGGATTCTGATCCAGTAGGCTCTGTGTAGAGCCTGAGAATTAGCATTTGTTTTCTTTTTTGTTTTGAGGCACAGTCTTGCTCTGTCATCTTGACTGAGTGCAGTGGTGCAATCATGGACTCACTGCAGCCTCAACCTCCCAGACTCAAGCCATTCTTCCGCCTCAGCCTCCCAAACAGCTGGGACTACAGGCACGCACCACCACACCTGGTAATTTTTGTATTTTTCGTAGAGACAGGGTCTCATTATGCTGTCCACGCTGGTCTTGAACTCCTGGGTTCAAGAGATCTGCCTGCCTTGACCTCTCAAAATGCTGGGATTACAGTTTTAAACCACCATGCCAGCCAGAATTAGCATTTCTTTTCTTTCTTTTTTCCTTTTGAGATACAGTCTGGCTCTGTCACCCAGGCTGGAGTACAGTGGCATGCTCTCGGTGCACTGCAACCTCTGCCTGCTGGGTTCAAGCGATTCTCCTGCCTCGGCCACCCCAGTAGCTGAGATTATAGGTGCATACACCACACTTGGCTAAGTTTTGTATTTTTAGTAGAGATGGGGTTTCTCCATGTTGGCCAGGCTGGTCTCGAACTCCTGACCTCAAGTGATCTGCCCACCTTGGCCTCCCAAAGTGCTGGGATTACAGGCATGAGCCACTGCGCCTAGCCTCAGAATTAGCATTTCCAACACCCTCAAGAGGTCTGATGCTGCTGGTCTGTAGAACAGACTTTGAATAGCTCTGAGCACAGGAATACCATAAAACTCAAATGTTCATGTCCCTTCTTGAGGCCTTTGATAACGTAGTAAAAAATTCAATTCTCCTGTCTGCTCTCACTGGAGACTAGGAGCCTCCCTGCCCACCTTCAGTCCTCTCCACTCCCCCACCATTTTTTGTGCCCCTTTGCGCATCCCCTACTGCCCCTCCCTGGGACCATGACATTACCTTCTGCTGGATTCATTACCGCATCGTGGAGCAGGGTGGCCATACTCCCAGCTATCCCTGCAAAACAAACTCCAGAAAATTACCCTCTGCGATCGGGTGTTCTCAGGAAGTTCCTGGAACCTAAAATCAGACGGAACCCAGGACTAAGCTTTCTAAGAAGCAAAATGGTCTAAGAACCAGCTCCACCCAGGTAAGCATTGACTCTTAAAACCCTAAAGTGATGGTGGAAATATGATAAAAATGGGGGTGGTTAATTTAGGCACATTCACCCACATTTTAATCTTGCAAAAACCTCGTTTTCTTTCTTATAGTCAACCCTTGGGAAAAAGCGAAACCTGCAAGTGTTGGTGGTTCCTAGAAACCACACATCATGGCTTTTTCCACTGTCTAGGTGTTAACTTTCTCTTGTCCCTTGCCTGTGTCTACACATTAACTCACTTTGCTCTTAAGCTGGGGCCCTGAAAGGAGATAATATCATATATACAGCTGAGAAGGGGGAAAAAAGCAAATCTGGTTAAAATCCAGGCTTTAAAAAAAAAAAAAAAGAAAAGAAAAAAACTGGGCAAGAGAAGAGGAAATCAGGAGAATCTGCATTTGATAGATTTCCAGGGTCAGTCTGCAAAGCGACAGGACTGACCCCATCTGAGAGTCAGGTCAGGCCTGGCTTCAAGAACCAGGAACCTCAAAAGCCAGAATCAGGCCTGGAATTTTGCTTTTGGCTTTGAGTTTCCTCCCTTAGCGGTGACGCTGCCCCGTAATTAGAATGACCACGGGAAGGTGGGAGGAATGAGGAACACCAGGATGACTCTTCAGCAATGCATGTAATACCCACTCCCCCACCACACACACACTTATAATCATTCCTAGCAAGATCACCACAGCATAAACCACACACTGCAGAAACAGCGCAGGGCAGCACTTGGCATCAAATGGATTCCGTCAAATCTCTTTCAAGGAGAGAAACCCTTACAGAAGGCAGTTTCAGCAAAAGGGCCCCAATGTCATAGAATCAAGGGTAGGTCAGGGCATGGCTCTTTAGTGACCGTCTCAATAAATGCACTAATGGCCAATTTTTACAAAGCAAAACAAGTCTCTGCAAACCAGCCAGGCACGCTTATGACCAAGGTTGGCTAATGGGAGGAGAGATGCTTTTTGAGCAGAGTAAAAAGAGAGGGGGAGAAGTTATTGCTGGTCATATCTATGTCTCCATTGCTGAAAAAAAATGAATTTTGTCAAAATAAAGGTACTTTATGCTGCTATCCATATTTCCATTCCAAACCCAAACAAAAAACAACAAAAGCCAACCCCACCAGAGAGAGGAAAATAAAAGCTCAGCCCTCCCCAATAAAACGTGCCTTATGTAAGAGCTGCTGATAGATTTGCACCCCCCACCCCGCCTCTCTCCCTCAAAACAACCAAACAAAATGATTTCAGCCCTTGCTTGCAGAGAGATGAGGCTCAGACAAACAGAAGAGAATGGGGGTAAAATTCGCAAATCCCCGGAAGCTTAAGGTGGGAAAGGCCTTCTGCGTTGCGCGAGTCCTTTGTCAGCCATAAAACTTCTTGACCTTTTAAAGCTTAGTTAGTCTTGGCGTTGTAGAGACCTGTTGTACCAGTTTTTAAATAGTCTCAAAGAAGCTGTCCAGATAACTTTTTTTTTTTTTTGAATCCAGCATTCAAAAGTTTTGTTTCTATTCAGGGTTTCTCCTATGTCTGATCATTAATTGCTTTTGAATGTTTAAAAACAAAACAAAAAAACCATAACAAAAAAGAAAACCCATATAACAATAAAACCAAAACCCCCACTGTCACTGATGTCTCCCCAGGCTTCAGAAAGCGGAGGGGAACAGAAAAAAGCATGTGTGTGCGCGTGCGCGTGTGTGCGTGTGTCTGGGTGTGCGTTGCACACACAACTCTGAGTTCTTTATTCATGAGCAAGCGGGCCGAAGTCGAGGCGGCTGGGTCACAGGGAGGAACACCCTGGGGAGGGATGTGTTGAAGAAGAGAACTTTCTAACTCCAGACAAACGCTTTCAAAATACCGTTGGCTAGGTGGCTGTTTCCTTGGTGGTGGAAAACGTCATTTAAAGTCCTTTTCGTGTTTTCATAGCAGGCAAAATACATGGCGTGAGCCGGCCCTGCACCCATGACCATGACGTTGATGCCCCGCAAGGGCCTCCAGAAGCCTTCAGTCCGCATGATTTTCTGGAGGGCTCCGTAGATACTTGTGTACCGGGCTTTGGGATCTGGACTCAAACTCTGCATTCGTGTCTGGGAGTGGGCAAGAAGAGAAAACAAACAAAAAATAGAGTTAATCAGGATGGTAAAGAAGGAAAATAAGACCTGGAGAAGGAGAGAGGGAGAGAACAATGTTCATAGTTTCACAGGATTTCTCTGGGAAGGAAACGTTTGAAATTAAAATGAATTCTACATGGACATAATGAAATCTACACGAATGTGTGCATGTAGATTTCATTATGCCCCACAAAGGGAGAAAGAGAGAGAAGGCTGTGGAAGAGGAAGACCTTCCCCTGCCACTGGCAAGTTGTGTGGCCTCTGGGGAATCCCTTAACTTCTCTGGGCTTTAAGACCTTCAATTAAAATAACAGAGTTGTTGCAAGCAGCAAACCAAACAATGCATATGGAAACCCTTCAAAAACTCAGAGTTCCTAGATAGATGTAGAATTGTCCTGTGGTGCCCACTCTGATTGTGAAGACTTCTGTGTCCTCACTTATCTGAAAGCTCCGTGTTCTGGAAGCTTCTATTCAGTCCCTGCACCATGAAATCTCTCCGAATCTTCCAGCCCTCACTTACCTTGTCACCTCTAAATACCTTTTTACATTTCATTTTTATAAGTTGGCACTTAAATATAAATGGTCTTGTTCTTAATTTCTTTTTTTTAAGTGAAAGCAAGTTTGTCAAGAAAGTAAAGGAATACAAGAATGGCTACTCCAGACAGAGCAGCATTCTTAATTTTTTTGCATGCATAATTTTGTGTCCTTGAAGCAGAGACCTGGCTTTCCCCTCCTCTGTCATCCCTAGGACACCACCCAGGAGGGAAAGGCACTTGCACAGGAGGGAAAGGCGCTTGCACAGGTGTGATGGTTAATTTTATGGGTCAGCCTGGATGAGCCACAGTACCCAGATATTTGATCTAACACTAGTTTAGATGTATGTATGAAGGGATTTTCTAAATGAGATTAACATTTAAATCAGTAGATTCTGAATAAATTAGATTAACCTGTATACCGTGGGTACATACACCTCATTTAATCAGCTGAAGTCCTCATGAGAAAAAAACTGGGTCTCTCTCAAGGAAGAAATTCTGCCTCCAGACTGCCTTCAGACTCAAACTGTAACATCAGCTCTCCCTAAATCTACAGCCTGCAGATTTTGGACTTGCTAGTCCCCAAAATCATGTGAGCCAATTCTCAAAGTAAATCTCTTGATTTCTAGGCAGGCAGGTAGGTAGGTAGGTAGGTAGGTAGATTAGATAGGTAGGTAGGTAGGTAGATTAGATAGGTAGGTAGGTAGGTAGATTAGATAGGTAGGTAGGTAGGTAGACAGATAGATAGATAGACAGACAGACAGACAGATAGAGATAGAGATAGAGAACAGGCAGAGAGTTAGATAACCTCTCTATGTAGCCGGATATAGATGTCTCTGTCTCTCCTGGTTTCTGTCTGCTAGGACCCAGGGAAGGTCTTCAACCAAAGGCTGGTCTTATAAACCCAAGTAGACTTTACACATCCTATTATCTGTTTCTCTGGAGAACTCTGACTAGTACAGTAGGTAAGAAATACTCGCCAAGTGGAAGATCCATCATGGCTCAGTCCCACCAAAGTAACCACATTCCTTCCTTCCTTCTTCCACCCTCCCTCCCTTCCTTCCTCCCTTCTTTCCTGCCTCCCTCCTTCCCTTCCTCCCACCCTTCCCTTCCTCCCTCCCTCCCCCACTCCGTCCCTCCCCCACTCCCCCACACACACACCCTAGAGGAACAGCTTTTCAACTTTTGGCAGGGGTATCCTTTTATCTCCAAACAAAATCACACAAAAAATCTAATCCTATATATAAAAAAGGAGGGCGTCTCTGATGGAAGACGGGCAAAGGACTCTCTGGGGCTCCCTCTCACTTCCCAGGACAGACAGCCCCAGGTACCCCAGGGCTCGGAGGAACAGCGAACATCAATCACCTGAATTAGTGGTCATTTTCAGAGTTCAGATTTCACCAGCTATTAAAACCACAAAGGAAATGGACACACCAAGGCCAACTTTTTATTTTGCCCAGAAAGGACACAAAAACAGTAACAATATAAGCAACAATCACCACCGCCCTCTACCGCAAACATCATTTCCTAAAAGGGCATTTTTAATGCTTGAAAAAAAGGGGCCGGGCGCGGTGGCTCACGCCTGTAATCCCAGCACTTTGGGAGGCCGAGGCGGGTGGATCACAAGGTCAGGAGATCGAGACCATCCTGGCTAACACGGTGAAACCCCATCTCTACTAAAAATACAAAAAAAAAAAAATTAAAATTAGCTGGGCATGGTGGTGGGCACCTGTAGTCCCAGCTACTTGGGAGACTGAGGCAGGAAAATGGCGTGAACCCGGGAGGCAGAGCTTGCAGTGAGCCGAGATTGCGCCACTGTACTTCAACCTGGGCGACAGAGTGAAACTCCGTCTCAAAAAAAAAAAAAAAAAAGGAAGACTACCTCTGATTATAAAATGGTACCTTAAATTAGATTTAGCTTTATTTTTTATTTTTTTCTTTGATACAGAGTCTCACACTGTCACCCGGGCTGGAGTGCAGTGGCGCAATCTCAGCTCACTGCAACCTCCACCTCCCAGGTTCAAGCGATTCTCCTGCCTCAGCCTCCTGAGTAGCTAGGATTACAGACACCCTCCACCATGCCCAGTTAATTTTTTATATTTTTACTAGAGATGGGGTTTCACTATGTTGGCCAGGCTGGTCTCAAACTCGTGACCTCGAGATCCACTTGCCTCGGCCTCCCAAAGTGCTGGGATTACAGGCGTGAGCCTCTGCACCCGGCCAGATTTAGCTTTATTAAAAACTCGCTACTCTGCTCCCTTTTTCCTACCACAGAGTGGTGAAAACAACTTCTGGCCCAGTCCAAGGCAGCTGCCAAGACACTTGGGCCCCAGGGTCCTGGGGAAGGTGGCCCTGCACCCTTTGGTTTTTTAAAGTGATTTCAATTTTAAGTTGTTTCAAAAAGGATTTGATCTGATTTAATAAGATGATACATTAGGCTAGGTGTGATGGCTCACACCTGTAATCCTGGCACTTTGGGAGGCCAAGGCAGGAGGATCGCTTGAGGCCAGGAGTTTGAGACCAACCTGGGCAATATAATGAGACCTCATTTCAACAGAAAAAGAGGAATTAGCCAGGCATGGTGGCACACCTCTGTAGTCTTGGCTATTTGGGAGGCTAAGGTGGGAGAATTGCTTGAGCCCAGGAGTTTGAGGCTGCAGTAAGCTATGTTTGTGCCACTGCATTCCAGCCTGAGTGACAGACGAGATCCTGTCTTAAAAAAAAAAATTAAGAATTAAAAAAGGGATACATTATAAGCAAGAAAGACCAAGGGAAGGACAAGCAAGTGAATGTGCCAACCAAGAAGGTATCTGAACCAAAAGAATACCCAGGTCACGGTCACAACCCCTCATTCAGCTCCCGAGTGGCCTGTTGGCCAGACCAAATGAAGTACACACCATGCCAAGTGCTCAGGCTGGGAAGGAAGAGACAAAATTCCTCCTTTAGGACACATGAAATCGCTCAAGTTTTAGAGCAAATAACTCTTCGCATGTCACCTGGCTTCTTCTTATACTTGGTGACAAAAAGCGAGGGTACCAGGTGGTACAATGTGGCTGTCAAGAACCCCAGCTTTGAATCAGAGAGAACTGGGGCTGAATTCAGATTCCATCACTCATGGTGTGACCCTGGGCAAGGTGATAAAACTCTCTAAGTTTGAGTTTCCCCACTTGAGAGAATGGTTGGGAAAATTAAATGGGATAATACGTGTCTAAAACCATCATTATTGTCAGTAATAACACAAGAGTCCCCTGTCGAGGGGCTACATGATGGGATTCATGGAGAGGTCAAGTGATAGGGTTCTAGTGTGACCTTCCAGGGTTGTGCAGGCAGGCCACAGAGGTGGGTTGTGTTTTTCTTGTTCACAGCAGATCTCCAAGGACCAGTAAGATGATTTATTGGGAGCCCAATAAATATTTGTTGAATGAATGAATTGATGAACAAACAAATCCAACTTAGAATACCCACTGGGGTGAAAGGGTACTGTGTCTTGTCTTGTCTCTCATTCCCACCGGGGTGAAAGGGTACTGTGTCTTGTCTCTTAGCCCATCACTCCTGAATAGGAGCCACAATTTCTTGGACTTAGCTGTCCTTGCCATCACCTTTAATTTGGACCTCACATGTCACCGCATTTCTCAAGCCTGGGTGTGATCTGCAGAACCACATGTGGAGCAGAGGCAACCTGTCCCGGGGCGGGGGGGCCTAACGTGGGCCTGTGAACAAGAGGTGGCTCCTGGCAGTGCCCTGCAGGGGAGAGGCCCCCATACCTTGGGAATGGCAGTGCATCTTCTTGGGGATGAGCCCTGACTGGAGTCCTGAGGTTTCCAGCCTAGGGCAAGGTCCTACCAAGGTTTTGCAAGCCCAGCCTATGGTCAAAGGCCTTCCTTGGGTTCCAGAGCCCCGCTGAGCAGGGGTGGCAGTCTGAGCAAACACAGAGCATGGAGAACTGGCTACTGAGATTGCACTTTGGACCTGATGCTGGCTCTGGCTACAGCCCAATGGCCTTGGCCATGGCATCTCATCTCTCTGGTCCCCAGTGTCCTTGGATGGAAGCAGGGGCTGACGATCAGAGCAGAGGCTGATGATCAGAATCACCCGGGAAATGTTTGAAAATACTCATCCGTAGACACCACCCCAGCACACACTGATTCAAGTCCTCTTTTTCTTTTTAAAGTTCTCCCAGACGATTTCGATCAGCACTCAGCTTGGGGAACCACTAAGTGACCATCTAGACCCCTTCCAGCCCTAGCCCTCTGCCTGGGCAGTAGGGAATTACCTCTGGTTACCTCTGGAGGGAGTGGCTGAGTGAAGGCAGGGACACAGAGGGTGCCTGGGCTTTACAGCCACCCAGTCCGAGGCTGTCAATCTCAATTCCAGCTCTGGGACCTCAAGCAGGTTCCTTAACCTTAGGGCACGGCCATCCTTGGCTGGAATAATCTCCCATAGAGCTTCTGGGAAACACCTGGCACAGGCTGGCTGTCAACAATGACTGTCCCCATCCCACCCCGTGATAACGTGAAGCCATCAAGAGGGTCTCTCCTTTAAAACACTGCTCATGTCACATGAAAAAATGCTCGTCATCACTGGCCATCAGAGAAATGCAAATCAAAACCACAATGAGATACCATCTCACACCAGTTAGAACAGCGATCATTAAATCAGTCAGGAAACAACAGGTGCTGGAGAGGATGTGGAGAAATAGGAACACTTTTACACTGTTGGTGGGATTGTAAACTAGTTCAACCATTATGGAAAACAGTATGGCAATTCCTCAAGGATCTAGAACTAGAAGTACCATTTGACCCAGCCATCCCACTACTGGGTATATACCCAAAGCATCATAAATCATGCTGCTATAAAGACACATGCACACGTATGTTTACTGCGGCACTATTCACAATAGCAAAGACTTGGAATCAACCCACATGTCCATCAGTGACAGACTAGATTAAGAAAATGTGGCACATATACACCATGGAATACTATGCAGCCATAAAAACGGATGAGTTTGTGTCCTTTGTAGGGACATGGATGCAGCTGGAAACCATCATTCTCAGCAAACTATCGCAAGAACAGAAAACCAAACACCGCATGTTCTCACTCATAGGTGGGAACTGAACAATGAGATCACTTGGACTCGGGAAGGGGAACATCACACTCCGGGGCCTATCATGGGGGTGGGGGGAGGGATTGCATTGGGAGTTATACCTGATGTAAATGATGAGTTGATGGGTGCTGACGAGTTGATGGGTGCAGCACACCAACATGGCACAAGTATACATACGTAACAAACCTGCACGTTATGCACATGTACCCTAGAACTTAAAGTATAATAATAATAATATAAATAAATAAATAAATAAATAAATAAAACACTGCTCATGTCAGCCAGTTAGAGGCTGGCATCACACCAAGACTTACAGGGACATTTGGAACTGATTTCTCACCCCCTCCCCTTTTAAAATTAGGGGTAGGGCAGTTGGAGTAAACACTACTGAACCAAAATGCATCATTCTCTTATGACACAAAAAGGTCAACTGGGTATCTTTGTGCTGTGAAAGAAAAATAAAACCTCAGGGCCCCAAACTCACTGTATCAAAGGAAAAGAAAGTTAAGCTTGGGAAGTGAGTCATGCAAACCTGACCTTCTTTTTGTTCCCAGACAGCTGTAATTTCATAAGCTTGCTTTATCTTATGTAAAACGTAGATTTACTCAGTGCAAGACCATGATTGACTTTCCCCAACTCCCTTCTTTTCACATGTAAAACGCAGATTCACTGAGTGCTCATCAGAGCCTCACAAGAATGATACCACTTGTCTCAATGCCTACCCTTCCTCCTTTTATTTTTCTTCTCTCCCTCCTGCTTGCTTTTTCCCCTTTAAATACTGATGTTCCCAAAGCCCTCTTTGGAAAAAGCACAGGACACAGATCCTACTGTAACTTGTGTTTCTTTTCCCTGGTGCATCCTCCACTTTGACAGAATAAACCTCTAAAAGATTGAGATCTGCCTCAGTCACCACACCTCAGTGGACTTCTCTGCCCTCAGAGTGGTTTACTCAAGGGCAGGCCACAGCTAATGACACAAGCCCCAGACAGAGGCAAGTGGTCCACGAGTGCAGAGATGGGCCTGGTCAGGCCCCCGCTGGGACCACTGCAGCCACAGCAGCCAAGTTTAGGGCCAGAGCCTCATTCATCCTGCAACACCATCATTTCTTCCACCTGCCTGCAGGGAGCACCCACTGAGCTTGACACCAGGATACAGAGGAGAAAAAACGATGGGGAAAAACAAGGAAAGTGTGTGATAAGAGGAGGAGGAAACGAACCACCCACCAGGATGCCTCGAAGTAGCATAGGGCAAGAGGCCAGGAGGGATCAACCCTGCAGCAGCCTCAGGAGAGGCAAGAGAGGCAGAAGACAGGCGGCTAGGAAGGCAGGCCAAAGTGGCCACAGCCAGAGAGACAATAATCAATTTAGTCTCTTTTTTATTTTTTATTTTTATTTTTTTAAGACAGGGTCTCACCCTGTCACCCAAGCTAGAGTGCAGTGCTGCGATCACAGCTCACTGCAGCCTCAGCCTCCTGGGCTCAAGCAATCTTCCCACCTCAGCCTCCTGAGTAGCTCAGACTACAGGTGTGCACCACCATGCCCAGCTGATTTTTGTAGAGACTGGGTCTTACTATGTTGCCCAGGCTGGTCTCAAACTCTCGGGCTCAAGTGATGCTCCTATCTGGGCCTCCCAAAGTACTCTCTTTTTTAAAGCTTCACTACCCGTAAAACGTAAAAATGAAGGCTGGGCATTTTCTATTCCCTGAGGATCAGAGAGGGGGGGAAAAAAAGTCTGGGAGTGAGTGTAAGCAACTCAAGTGTCCATCACCAGATGAAAGGATTGTAATAGATCCATACAGTGGAATATTATTCAGGCTTAAAAAAGGAAAGAAAATTCTGACACAGGCTACAACATAGATAGTTCTTGACAACAACATGCTAAGTGAAATGAGCCAGTCACAAAAAGACAAATAGTGTAGGATCCCACTGATATGAGGTGCCTAGAGTAGTCAAATTTGTAGACTAAAAGTGGAATGGGGGTAGCCAGGGGCTGGGGTGAGGAGGGAACAGGACAGAGAGTGCTTGTTTCATGGGCACAGGAGTTTGAGTTTTGCAAGATGAGGAGAGTTCTGTGGATGGATGATGACGATGGTTGGAATGTACTTAATGGCACTGAACTAACTGTATGCTTAAAAATGGGTAAGATGAGAAATTTTGTTATGTATATTTTACTACAATTTTTAAAAATACAAAAAAAGGAAGTGAGGGTGGAGAGGAGGAAAAAGGAAATGAATGAATCAGGATGCACAGAGACAGGGCAGAGATTAAAAATAAACACACACACACACGCACACACATACACACACACAATCGGAGACGGAGAATTTCACAAATCTCTTTTCCTGTCCAGGTTTCAGTTCCTGCCCAAGACCTAGCTGCCAGTCTCCTCCTGTTCAGTAAAATCAGTTTCCATGTTTGCATTTTAGTTCTCTTCTCTTGGAAATTCATAAGCACATTAGCATACTAAAGCCTCTGGGAAATCCTTCGGGAAAGAAACCCATTTCTCCTGGTTTTCCGAGGCACTTCCTAAACCTCTGTCTTTAGCAAGGCAAGCCTTATCTCATTTAATCAGAGACATCTGACAGAACACACGTGTGAAAACACAACTGTAGCCAATGGGAACCTAAGCCCTTGAAGCAGCAAGTACGGAGAACATCCAGGTGTCAGAGAGTCAGAAGGAGCCCTCTGGCAACTGTGTGGGGAGCGGGCCAAGGCAGGCGGTTGTGTGGCTGGCCCCTGGAAGGGACAGGGAGTGCCAAATAAGCAGCTGAGAGGAGCCCTCGCGTGCTGCCTGTGAACATGCATTCCTCCTCTGCGCCTGCCTGCAGGATGGAGAAACGTGTCCTGCCCAGGGAATCAAGAGACAAGGGTCTCTGGCCTGACTCTGCCACTCCCAGTGTGACCTGGGCAAGTCCTCTCCAGCCCCAGAACTGCTCCAGGACAGTGAAACTCCCAGTGATATGAACTCTATCTGCATTCACTGACTTCACAAACTCCTAGAAAGGCTAGAACGAAGTGAAGGGTCAGCCCCTGACACCAATTCTCCCCTAAGATGACAAAACAGGAAAGGCCTGTCTCACTGGCCTGTTCTCTCACTGCGGGGAGGAGGGAGAGTGGAAAATGCACATTCTGTCCCAGGTGAGCTGGCGGAATCATGTAACAGGAGCTACAATGCCCTTGGGAGACCGCATCCAGCCCAGCCCCCAACTTTTCAGATGGGAAACTGGGGCCCAAGAAGGAAAATGACTTGTCCAAGATCCTGTGGGTAAGGAGCCTCTGATCCAGGCCGAGGACCAAAAGACGAAAGAGAAAAGAGAAGGGGGCAAGTTGAGCCTCGTAGGGGGCCTCAGGCCCTTCTGTGGGTCCTGCAGAGGTCATGCCACCCAAGCCAGTCCCCTGTAGCATCAGAAACGCAGCCACTGACTCTCTGCCTGACCTGGTGACAGCCTGTGACTCCCAGCTCTCCAATTTCTCAAAAATAAAAAACTTTCCATGTTTGAAGTTCATGTAGCATTTCTAGGACTGAGGAAATGATCATGTGATATCTACTCACTAGCCCGTTCTAAAGCATTTGCTTCACACCTCCCTTGAGCCAGGTGCAATGGGGATACAGACAGGAAACAAACAAGCACTGTGATACCATGAGCAGCACAACTCCGCGGGGAGGGGGGGGCTAGGGCTGAGCCCTAGAGGCTGCTCTGCACCATCTCTATTCCAGACTTTCTCCCAGAGAAAGGAAATAAGACTCAGGCACCTCGAAAGTGTTAGGATAAATGCCAAATGTTAGCCTCTGCTGCCCAATGTCTGCTTCAGAATTCAAAATCAAACCGGTAAGTTTTTTCTCTCGTCTGTCAACTGTTCCCAGCTAGCACTGACATTCACTAAATGAACCACAGTAAAATGTGGGGCCAAGCCCAGCCCCCTCCCTGTTTTCCAAGCCTCACCCTGCAGTCCCCTGGCCAGCAGCTCTCCCATGTCCACCATGAGCCCATCCAGAGCTCTATGCTCCTGCTTCACTGAGGTCTGCTGAGGACACTCTCAAGACACCAAGAAGCCAACTCCCATCCACAACTGTCCAGAAAGGATCAGACCAAGGAGCTGGTTCCTGCAGAGTCCTCCCTCACTGAAACTCCACGCCACAAATCAATCACAATGCGAGGCCCAGGAGGAAAAGGTTTTTTTGGCATTGTGCTTTATGGAAAGGATTGTCTTCCTAAGTAAAGCCACAAACCCCATCTATGCCTTGGAATGCCCTGTCTCACCTTCCAGCATCCTTAGGAGGCACACACTACAAATGCAGAAACCCACACCACATCAAAGAGCACCACGCACATTAAAACCGTCGGCACTCCCCGTCCAAAGCCACCTGCTCCTCGTCCAAAACCACCAGCCTTCCTCACTCGAACCTCCTCCCTTCCTAGGCTCCTTTACAGAAGAGGGACTCTTAACAGGGCTTTGGATGGTCACCCCCTGGCCCTTTGAAAAGTCATGTAAAAATCATGCAAAAATGGCCAGGTGTGGTGGCTCACACCTGTAATTCCAGCACTTCGGGAGGCCAAGGCAGGCGGATTACCTGAGGTCAGGAGTTCGAGACCAGCCTAGCCAACATAGCAAAACCCCACCTCTACTAAAAACATAAAAATTAGCCGGGTGTAGTGGCACACTCCTGTAATCCCAGCTACTCAGGAGGCTGAGGCAGGAGAATCGCTTGAACTCGGGAGGCAGAGGTTGCAGTGAGCCAAGATCTCACCACTGTACTCCAGCCTGAGTGACAGAGCGACACTCTGTCTCAAAAAAAAAAACAAAAAATCATGCAAAATAAAGCAGGAGGACATCACTCAGCATCATTCCCACACACTGCAGGCAAGAGCAGAGCAGCACAAACAATCCTTTAACTGCAGCTCTCAGAGCACAACTAAGTTTATGCCTAATCTCAAGATTCCAAATCATGTCTTTTTCTAACATCTCCCAAACTGGCAAAAATAAATACACAAACAGAATATACATATAATGCATATACATATACACACACAAATAAACACACATATATACACATATATACATAGACACACATATATATATACATGAATATATACATAATACATACATACATATACGCATATGTATGTTTTTAATGAAAAGGAAAATTTGAGCTGGGTGCAGGGGCTCACACCTGTAATCCCAGCACTTTCACTTTGGAAGGTGGAGGCAGATGGATCACTTGCTGCCAGGAATTCAAGGCCAGTCTGGACAACATAGCAAGACCCTATCTCTTCAAAAAATATTTTTTTTAAAAAATTAGCCAGGCCTGGTGGATGCCGCTTTAGCTACTTGGGAGGCTAAAGTGGGAGGATCACTTGAGCGCAGGAGACTGAGGCTGCAGTGAGCTATGATCATGTCACCACACTTCAGCCTGAGTGAGAGAGAAAGACTCTGTGGCAAAACAAAAAAAAAAAAAATGGTGCTCTTAATGTTTTGAAACCAGCAAGAGAAAAATGATTCCCCTCAAAGTAGTCATTGCCCCCACCTCAAAAAAGGGGGCGTGGGGTGGGAAAACAATTACCTATCAGAATCACATGGCGGGGGACTCAAGCAAAGCTAGAGGAACATACATTCCAAAAAACGCTTCCTGCTCATCTGAAAAGTCTCTGGTGAAAACTACCATTTTGGAACAAGCAAAGAGCCCAACCAGCTTGCTAGAAAGTCAGCCAGAAAAGCTATACCAAGACAAAATGAAGAGTTGAGACCTGGTGGAAAACACTTGTCCAACTACAACAGGTCTACGTGGCTTTCCCTCCCTCACCTACAGGAAGGCCTAGACTTCCTTCAGCGTTCAGGTCACCCTGATGTTGGAGAGGGGAGAAAGTGGGTTCATATGTGTGAGAACAAACCATAAAGGCTCCTCTGTCCTTTCACCTATGTCCCCGAATGATCCCAGTTTTCAGAAGGGTCACATTTGTCCTTCTGAAAAGACCACCCGCGGTCTGACCTCCTGGACATCCGCCGCCTCTGAAGCGGACCACAGAGGATTCACGCCACCTGTCACTGATGCTCTCCAGGCACAGTCCTGAAACACTCAGGGTGTCCTGGGGCTTCAGGAGGCACTGCTATCGCTAGGGACAAAAGATTCAGTGAAGAGTTTTCATTGCACATTTGGTAGAAAATAACAAGTCTGCTAAGATAGCAATAACCAAGTTCCTCAGCCTCCCAGGAGAGAAGCCACAGCACCAAACCCCCCTTCTCCTTGGAATAGGTCACAGCAGGGCGTGCTATAGGGTAGAGATCCAGACTCCAGATCACATCCAACCTGGAGAAGGTGGCCAGAGGGAAGCCATTTGAACAGCCACCTAGAAAAAAGGAAGAGTATGTCAAGCTGTAAGAATTAGAGCTGTCACTACAATCTCTCCTACGCTATTTCATTTTGTGACTATGTGCATATGTTACTTTGACTGGAAAAGAAAAAGGCAGATTTGGCATGGAGAGGAAGAAAACAATTCTCGCTGCAGGAGGATGTGAACATGCTGGTACATCTGGGCAATGAGGACAGGACCTGTGGCTGGAGGGTCTGGTGTGCAGAGAAGACAGCAGTCAGGTAAGGGTTGAGAGGCAGCCTCAGACTTAGGAGAGCTGCTGCAACCTTAGATGATCAATTAATGTTTGCTGGAAGAAAGGCAGGATGGGGCTAGACCATGCAAGGCCCTGAGTATCTTGCTGGAGTGTGTGGAATGTACTTTATGATTAGGTGTCTTCCATGGCTACGCATCGCACCCAACAGCAATATGATGGGAGCCATGAAAAGTCATGCAGGAAGCAAGACAGATGGGCTCTTCAATATCTGAGAGACAGCAACAAGCCATGCAGCAGCAGCCCTCCCTACTGGGGCCCTGGATGGGCTGGCCGCTCTCTCCAAAGCTGCAGCTGCTTGCCAGGTCACCATTAACATCACATGCCAGTTAGATTTCCCTATCCGCCCACGGGCAGCAGCTCCTGGCCTCGCCTGTGGTTCCGAGGGTGCCATTCCCACATCCCCTGACCCTAGGAGCCCAATCTGATCTCCACCCCTTCTCTAGGAAAGCCTCCAATGGAAGGAGGGTGGGATGGAAAGGTCTGTGCCTGGCCCATGCGCAGTGTGCCCAGAACACACTCAGAATATCCCATATGTGGCCCACCCGAAAGGATTAAGTTATCTCTGCCCTACAGGTGGGACAAATTCCAAAGATGCCAGATAACAGGACTAAGATTTCATGGGTGCAACTGGTGACCTCCTTGGGAGACGGAAAGGGAAGGGACAACCTTGGATTGGAGGAGGAACAGAGCTGCCAGCCTCTCCTGCCCAGCTGCCCTGCCCTGCCCTGGTAAGAGGGACAGGGCCTGAGTCACGGTTCTTTCTCATCCTGCATCTGGCACTGATACACCGTATGGCCTCAGGTCACTCAGCTTGCTTCTCTGAGCCTCCACCCCTTCTATTTACAAAACAATTATAACAATAAAAACAGCAACATTAGCAACCAGTTATCCCCATTCTACAAATGGGGAAACTGAGGCACAGAGAGACCAAAGGACTTGCCTCAAGGTCACAAAGTACAGAAGCAAGGTTAGAAAGAAGCCAGGCGGTCGGCCAGAGTCATGCTGTTAACCACTAGGCTATCCTACCTCTCACAAAGGGATGGACGCTAAAGGATCCCAGGTGATCTTCAACGTCCCCCCTGTCCCAATATGTTCTGTTTCTACAACATGCTAAGTCCCACGGATGTCACCTCCTATGTGCCTGACCTTGGGGAAACCTCCTATGTGCCTGACCTTGGGGAAGACCCCGTGTCAGAGTCACCTAAATCCTCACCTGTTCATGTCCACGAAGCCCCTGGGGGCTCTGTCTATGCCCAGCTGCAAGAGTGTAACTTACAGGCAAAGTCAACAGCTCTGATCCGTGGAGGTCACACAACTTATCTGTTCCACATCCCTGGGCATCACGAGACTGGGCAATAGTGGTTGGTTCAATACAAACACATTCTGTCTCCTAAAGAAGCGCTTGAGACATTAACCAGCTGAGGTCACAGAGGGGCATCTTGACAGATGAAAGCCTGGCACTCTGTCAGTATTCAAAGGCTAAGGTTGAAATATTTCAACAGTCAGGTTGCTTTCAAGAGAGAATTGAATTCACTGCTAGTAAGCTGGACTAACCAGGGCCTCTCCTTGACGCTGCCAGCCTTGTCAATGTCACTGGTCCATAAACATCCCACTCATAAGTAAAGAAGAAATGCCTGATCCTCAAAATTGTTTAGTTTTTTTGTTTTTTGGGTTTTTTTCTTTTGTGAGATGGAGTCTCACTCTGTTGCCCAGGCTGGAGTGCAATGGCCTGATCTCGGCTCACTGCAACCTCCACCTCCCGGGTTCAAGCGATCTCCTGCCTCAGCCTCCTGAGTAGCTGGGATTACAGGTGCATGCCACCACACGTGGCTAATTTTTGTGTTTTTTGGTAGAGACTGGGTTTTACCATGTTGCCCAGGTTGGTCTCAAACTCCTGACCTCAGATGATCCACCCAACTTGGCCTCCCAAAGTGCTGGAATTACAGGCGTGAGCCACCGCACCCAGCCAAAATTGTTATCCTTTTGTATATAGACACACTCACTGAAGCGTCACAAGGCTGCACAGAAAAACACATTTAACACAATAGTCCACATCAAAACACCATAGATGCACATCAACCCATGTGCGGGGAGATAAGAGGAGTATCCAGGCACCTAGGGTATGTTCACAGACTCCACGCAAGGCTCCCGCCCGGCTCCCCGCTACAGCCCGGCAGCTCTGCCGTCATCGGTTTTACACCATGGGGCTCCCTGTGAGCTTTCTTTTGCTTTCCGAGTTCCCCTACCCCTCCAACCTCCCCAGCTTCGTTCTGCCAGTTAGCAGTTAGACTTGCCCAGGCTCCCACTGCTGGACTCGCTCCTCTGACCAGCCTGCTACCATATTTTGCTGAAAATCCCAATCACAAAATCTCAAAGAAACCAAGTTCAACCACCCACCCAATACTCAAAGACCGTCTCTGCCCATAAGAAACATATGTTCTGGTTGGGGACACTAGGTGCCATGGGGACAGGGTTGGGATAGGATGGGAAGGGTGTCAAACAGTCAATAAAGACCTCCCAGGTAAGACAGCGTTCCTTCTGGGCACGTGGCCTGGGCAGCAGGAAAAGCCAGAAGGACCAGCTTTGAAGTTCATCCAGTCACTCAACCATTATATAGAGCTTCTACTCCACTCCAGCCACATTCCTGAGAGCACAGAGACGACTCCATCCCCACCTACCACAAGGTCGAAATCCTATTCTATTTTTCAGCTATATGAACTTGGATAAGTAACTTGCTTCTCTGAACTTCAGTTCCCTCGTCTGTAAAATCCCCTAACCATGCTTCCTGAGATGAACGAGAAATCCATTTATTCACCTAGTGGAGTACAGTAGGTACTGAATAAATGTTTATCTTCACCGGAACTATTTTTAGAAAGACTCCAGTATATTCCCTACCTGGTAAGGAGAAAACCACCACCTAGGTTAATCAAAATGGCTTGAAATGTCATTAAGAACCACAGCACTTAGCTTAATCTTGCTAGAAGGCGTGGGTGTTTTTCTCTGCTTGCTGATAAATGTCCATTTGGCCCAAAGAACAGCACTGCAGGTTTGAACTGAATCTCTCCTATCAGACTACAGAAGAAAATGACTAAATCAAACAATAGATCCTGGAGTCCCAGGTGGAGGCTACCAGCCATAGGGCACTGGTGTTGGGAAATCCAGGTCACAGTCCCTGCAGCATCACGAGGAAGGGACAGAAATAAAACCCTATCCTGACCCTAGGTGCCCCCCACACACCTTTCCGTTTCCGATGGAATATACAGCCCCAGGACCTCAAACCTGGACGGACAGGCTTGGAGACCCCTCTGTATCTAAATCCTAGCTCTGCGGCTTCCTCTTCCATGTGTGTCCTTGGGCAACTCACTTCAGTTCTCTACCCCCTTTTTTTATCTGTAAGTGAGGCTCCTAATGGCACCTACTGCCTAAAGTCTCCATGAGGATTCGAGGAAAAGCCCTTTGAATGGGGTCTGGTGTACAGCTGCCTGCTGCTTTTATTTCTGCTTTTTTTTTCCTTTGGATAAACAGCAAAAAAGACGTCATTCTTAGCAATGACATCATTTTTACCAATTCCTTCCTAAGACACACTGCCTAGGAGCAGGATCTGCCCTGGTTGGGAGCACTCTCACCTGTACTCACTACACACGACACTAGGATGTGGCAGGACCACCTGAGCAGCCCTTCCCTTCGGCTGCCCCAACTCACAGAAGGGAAACCAAGACCTCAAAGAGCGAGGGGACTCGCACATGGTGGCCACCTAAGGGACTCTGATCCCTCCCCATTCACCTTTCTTCATTAATCATTTCTAAACGGATGGACTAGCCTGCTTAAATTAATCCTGATTACATAACAAAGAAAACTTAGATAGCTGGCAGAGAGGTGGGGGAGGGAAATCACTAGTATCTGTTTACACTGGCACAGAGGCCCAGACAAAAGTGCTCTGGGAAGCTCACTTACCTGCTCAGAGCCAAGGGCAGCTCTGGGGACCTTTGACCAGTGCTGAAGTCCAGGGCCAGGGCTAGGCAGGGACCTTGAGGGCCAAGATTCCCAACACTGCCGACTGGTCTGGTGTGGCCAAGTTCATACCATGGAAAAGGCTCTCCCTGCTGCTGAGCGCTTGCTAGCCTCTGAACTATAGGGAGACCAGCCCTGGGGGCAACAGCCAGAGGCCGCCCAAGTTCAGCTACAGGACTGGGCACCAAGAAGCCCATGCTCCACAGTAGCCCTGGAGGACCTGGGCTCCCCCCAGCCCGTGGGTGCCGGCACGCTCTCTGGTCCCTTGGAATCTGGGTGCTACAGGGCACAGATATTTACACCAAGTGTGTCTCACTAGACCGAACAGCAGTGCTCCCCAAACTGTACACCTAGGTAAGATGGACAGAGTCCTGTTTCAAGTTAGAAGATCTAAATTCTGTCCTGCTCTGCCACCCAATCCCTGAGCAACTACGCAATCATTTCACCTAGCTGGGCGTCAGCTGTCCACAGTGCACAGGCCAGGGAGCCAGGCACCTCTAGAAGCCCATGCTATCTTCCAAGCCAGGTGTGGTCCTGCCAGCTTCTAGCTTCTACAAATCCAGTTCCCACACCCTTGGCGGAGGCCACACCTTCTAAAGCACACCCTGCTATTAGCCTATTATCCACAGAAAAAAAGGATTTTTAAAGCAGCCCTGTCGCCAGTCTCCTCTTGCTCATTCCCTCATGTATAATTATGCCAAGTGATGCCTCTGCGTGTGACTCCCAGGAAAGGTGCAGAGAAACGTGAGGGCGGCAGCACTGTCATCTCTGAACCAGCACCATGTTCGCTAAAACACGTGCTCAATAAATGATGACCAAGGATGCAGAGATGAACTCAATTCCACTCACAGGCAGGTAACACAGCAGGTTTTGGTTTTTTTGCTTTTTGTGGTTTGTTTTTTTTTTTTTTTTTTTGGGGCGGGGTTTTCCTTTTTTTGCCCAGGCTAGAGGGCAATGGCTCGATCTCAGCTCACCGCAACCTCCGCCTCCCAGGTTCAAGCGATTCTCCTGCCTCACCCTCCCAAGTAGCTGGGATTACAGGCGTGCACCACCACGCCCAACTAATTTTGTATGTTTAGTAGAGACAGGGTTTCTCCATTTTGGTCAGGCTGGTCTCGAACTCCCCACTTCAGGTGATCTGCCCGCCTCGGCCTCCCAAAGCAGGTATTTTAAGTCCTCCTCAAATTCTGCCTGCTGTGGATCTGTCTCCCCTAGCGCAATGCACTTGGCCACAGTCTGGGGCCCACCCCACAGGTTAACAGCTGGGGATATAAGCCCCATCAAAGCTGGGCTCCAGAATTTAGGGGTGCGAGGGGGCAAATGAGGGGTCCAAATTTCCCAGATCCTACCAAAGCCAGATTTCCCACAAAGGCTACTAACTTGATAGCGACTAACCACATGGTGCAAGTCACAGCTCTAAGCCACAGCTCGAAGGGATGTTCTTTCTCCACACACCTTTCACCTTTCACCTTTCACACTGATGACAATCACAGAGAAAGATGGCAGGACAGCAGATGTACCAGGCTCGCTGTTCGAAGGGTCTCAGGGAGAAACACCAGAGGAAACAACCGCAAGACTCGACTTTCAGCCTCCGGGACTCACTTGCTGAATTTATGCCAGACAATTATGAACAAATTACTTCTGAAGCTTTTGGAGGACTTACTTCGAGTTGTATTGGATGCAAAAGGTAAGAGCAGGAACCTTCATGGGTGAGATTTTTACGCTAAAACCCTCTCCCTGGAAACCAAGAGCTCCGGCATATAATTTAAACCAAAGCCATCTGACCAGAAGGGTTTCCAAAAGTGAGAGGAGGAGGCGGGGACCAGAGATGAATGACTCCTCGGACCACAGAAGTCTCAGCTGGTAAAACTACAGGATCGTTCTGCAAGAAAACGATGCCACTACCTAAATGTCAGCGCAGTGCTACGGGCTGCCGGATCTGAGGGAGCAGGTGTCATCTTTGCCTTAAAGGAGTTTATAGTCTAGTAGAGGAGAGAAAAAGTACTAAAAATCTTATCGATAAAAAATTTCAAACTCTAAATGCCATGAAGCAACAGTAGAAGGTGCAATGAGGGCAAATGCAGGGGGACTTCATTTAGATTTGGGGAGAGGTCCTAGCAGTGACCATTGAAGGTGAAGCTAGGACAGAAGGAGCAACAGGTGGAATGTGAACAGAGGCTCCGAGAAGGCTGGTGTCACCTGAAGCCTGCTGAGTACCAGGAGATGAGCCTGGAATGAAGTGTAGGATATATAGCCCATGCTGGGCCCTGAACACCAGACAGAGCAGGGGGAGGGTATTTTACCCTTAATGCTGTGTTTCCGTCTATGTGGTCCTCATCTCTTGCCTTTGGCCAGGTGCGGTGGCTCACGCCTGTAATCCCAGCACTTTGGGAGGCCAGCGCGGGCAGATCACCTGAGGTCGGGAGTTTGAGACCAGCCTGACCAACATGGAGAAACCCCATCTCTACTAAAAATACAAAATCAGCCAGGTGTGGTGGTGCATGCCTGGAATCGCAGCTACTTGGGAGGCCGAGGCAGGAGAACGGCTTGAACCCAGGAGGTGGAGGCTGCAGTGAGTCAAGATTGCGCCATTCAACTCCAGCCTGGAGGGGCAACAAGAGCAAACCTCCATCTAAAAAGAAAAGGCCAGGCACGGTGGCTCACGCCTATAATCCCAGCACTTTGGGAGGCCGTGGCAGGTGGATCACGAGGTCAGGAGATCGAGACCCATCCTGACCAACGTGGTGAAACCCAATCTCTACTAAGAATACAAAAACTTAACTGGGTATGATGGCGCGTGCCTGTAGTCCCAGCTACTTGGGAGGCTGAGGCAGAAGAATCGCTTGAACCCGGGAGGCAGGGAGGTTGCAGTGAGCCGAGATCACGTCACTGCAGTCCAGCTTGGTGACAAAGACTCCATCTCAAAAAAAAAAAAAAAGAGAGAGAGAAGAAATGAAGTGAATATAAGAGGAGGCAGCTCCTCACTGCAAAATCAACAGGAAGTGCAAAACACCATGGTGGGGAGATGCCGCAGGGAGGCTCCCCAGCTCCTCAGACCCATCATTCCCACGGATGCTCCCCTGGAATGATGGGCTAACCCCATCTGTGCTGCTGGTGCTGCTGGCAGTGCGGGGTGACCTTGGCCATGCTGGCTGACCCCTGCATGACTCAGCTTCCTGGTAGTGAACTTGTGAAAGGTTCTGGCAGGAAGGAGTCAGAGAGCTGTAAACAGAGCCTTCCAGAAGCATCTGCCACACTTCTCCCCTTGATTCCAGGGCAGGGCTGTAGCCATTCAGCATTTCTGTAATTGTCCGGATGGATGATCTACAGTCTTGAAGTGTTGTCGTTGGAAGTTTCAAGTAGGTTAAATAAACTATCATTTATTTCTAGGCAGGCAATTTGGAATGCAGGGGCCCAACACGGTACATGGGCCGCTGGTCCTTCCCACCACTGCTCAGCCCCCCTGCAAAATTCCATGGTAGGGTCTTCCCAGCTTCCACTGCAAAGCAAAAGTGCTTGTGAGCCTATATTTCACACCCAAAGTTGAAACAGGGAGTTAAAGTTATACTGCCCGGTGAAAATAAGGAGTGAAAATTTTGGAACTGGTGAGTTTCCAAGAGAACCATGTAGTGTTAGTTCAATCTTGCCATTTTATAGACAAAGAAATTAAGACGTAGACAGGTGTTTTTCCCAGAGTCGCTTGATTGGTGGGCCCCTGGTCATCTCAAACTAATTACAATTCACCCTAAAATGCAAATCCAAGCCTTATATGTGTATCTACAGAAAGATCTGCTTTTGCCTTGCTTCTAGTTCTTTCCTTCCCTGCCCTCCAGTCAAGCAACACCATGAATGGCCACTTCTCGATTGACAAATGTTCTCCGTGGCTCTCCCAGTCCCTTCCTTACACTCGAGCTGCTCAGGTGAGATCTGAAATCTGTTTTCAATTTCAAGTCAGTCACTTCTGGTAGAGGCCCAGCTTTGCAGTAACTTTGGGTTGTAGGGTCTGAAAGAGAATTTCAGAAACTTCCTTATGATTGATTTATCAGAAAAAAAGCAAAAGATTCTTGGAAGAGACCTCAAGGGAATTTGAAAACAAGAATTCTTATCCAAGGTCAGGCAAAGCGTCACCAACCAGCCAGCTCCCAACTCCTAGAAGCCTGTTGGGGGAGCAGTGCTAATTCCAAGGATAAATGGAACCTGCCACAACCTAACATTGTACTAATACGCACCGCACCCCAACCCCATAATTGCAAACTGCAGTTCTAACTCCTCTACTTCCTTCCGAAATTTGAAAAAAAAAAATTCAAAACAAATAAGTAGTTAAGAGTCATTCCAACTTGTAGATGAATTTTCTTCTTGTGATTTTATCATCTGCACAATTAAAAGTCATTTCTGAGCTGGTATTTTTGAAGCTCTAAGGGCTAAATACAAATCTACCTTAATTTTGTAAGTAAGGCAATTTAACACTTTACCCTTCCTGGCCCAAATATATAAACATACACAAATATATATACACATACATATATATACACACAAACATATATATCCACACACATATATATATATATACACACACACATTAAAATTCAGTTATTGCCTGAGAAGCCAAGGTTCAAGAAAAAAAAAATTTAAGCACAACTTCATTAACAGAGAGATCTCCAATCTTACATACACTTGAGGTTTCTAACTCCTTCCATAGATAACCCTTCTCCCCACATAGGGCATTTTCTGTTCTTTTATTTATTTATTTTAATTTTTTTTAGAGACAGGGTCTTGCTCTGTCACCCAGGCTAGAGTGCAGTGGCATGATCATGGCTCACTGCAGCCTCAAACTCCTAGGCTCAAGCTATCTTCCCACCTCAGCCTCCTGAGTAGCTGGGACTACAGGTGTGCACCACCACACAAACCCAATTTTTTTTTTTTTTTGAGACCGAGTCTTGCTCTTCTTGCCTGGCCTGGAGTGCAATGGCACGATCTCAGCTCAATGCAACCTCTGCCTCCCGGGTTCAAGCGATTCTCCTGCCTCAACCTCCCGAGTAGCTGAGATTACAGGCATCCACCACCACACCTGGCTAATTTTTTGTATTTATAGTAGAGACGGGGTTTCATCATGTTGGCCAGGCTGGTCTCAAACTCCTGACCTCATGATCCGCCCGTCTTGGCCTCACAAAGTGCTGGAATTACAGGCGTGAGCCACCGCGCCTGGCCCATTTCTTTATTTTTATTTTTAGAGGCAGGGTCTTGCTCTGTTGCTCAGGCTGGTCTTGAACTGCTGTCTGCCAGCAATGCCCCTGCCTCAGCCTCCTGAGTAGCTGGGATTACAGGTGTGAGCCAGTACACTCATCTACATTTCCACAGGGCATTTTCTATGCTTCCATCCTGACCATTTCTTCTGAGTGACAGCTTGGCATTGTCTAACGACTCTGAAAATGGCCCACACACGTGCTCCTTCAAAGCACCCAGCAAAGAGATTCTGTAACAAAGACCCCTGTGCCGGGGAATCTGTGGACAAAAAAATAGAGAGGACAGCAGGTCTGTGCCCCTGTCACCGCACCGGCCTGTTGGAGAAACAGGACTCGGTTTCCAAAGCTGCAAGATCCAAGAGCTTCTGTCTACACCCTGGACTATCATGGACTCCAGGGGGAAAGTCCCCAAGCTCTCATCTCAGGCCCTTTACCAAGCCCAGCTGACTGTGCCCTTGGCATTTGATAGCAGGCCACCTCTGACAGAGGAAGGCCACAAGGAAAGAGAGAGGACAGGAAGGTGTCCAGCTCTCCAGTTACCTTCCAAAAGAGACAAGAAGTGACACACGAATCTGAGCCTCCAGAGCAGGCCCTGGCACTACAAGATCCCAGGTCCATCTCTGACCTTTGGAAGGCACAGCAGTCGCCCACACCATCCTCAAGTCTCTCTTTGCCCTACAAGTTGTGACCTGGACCAGGAAGGTCACTCGGGCTAACCCTAAACCTGCACACATCACATGAGCATGTTTTATTTTTAGCAACTTACCTGGCCACTGCTCCACCAGCCACTTCTGCCACCCATTATGAGCCAATGATGAGCAGAAATGCCTTTAATGTGACCGCTTAGCCTTCCTTTCTCCCGTTTCCATCCTCCTCGGGTCCTTAGTTCAGCAGTGAAAGTTCCCACCCGGGAGGAGGCTGGGCTTCTGTGAAAGCCACCAGGCAGTCAAACAGGGAAGTAAGATTTCAGAACAGAGAGGAGATGAGCTGCCCCCTGATGACCCCAAACCACAGACACTTTCTTAGCTCAGAGCAGAACCCCAGATTAGAGTGTCAGCGGGATGGAGGCATCCTGGGGATGGCCAGGCACCTTGGGAACAGGCCGTGACATTCTTAGGGACAGAGAGAATCATACAGTTTAGTTGTAACATCCACATCTCCTTCAGGTCTAGATAGAGATACTGAGATATTCCTTCCTCGGGGGGACTTTCCCAACTCCTCCCCATGAGGTTCAGGATCCCTGAAGACAGTTCATCACTCCTGAAAGGAATGATTCATTGGACATCTGTCCTTCCTGCCACATCGGGGCTCCCATGGGGAATGCCTGGGTTGTATCAAGCCTCCGCCTCCCTAGTGCCCAGCACCCACGGTCATACCCCATAAGGCCCCATTCCTTAATTACAGTCACGCATCGCAAATGATGGGGATATGTTCTGAGATATGCATTGTTAGGTGACTTCATCCTTGTGTGAACATCACAGGGTGTACTTACACAAACTGAGAGGGGATAGCTACTGCATACCTAGGCTGTATGCTATAGCGTGTTGTTTCTAGGTGACAAACCTGTACAGTATGCTACTGTACTGAATACTGCAGGCAACTGGAATACCATGGGTATGTATTATCTAAATGAATCTAAATATAGCAAAAGTACAGTGAAGGTTGGGCATGGTGGCTCATGCCTGTAATCCCAGCACTTTGGGAGGCCAGAGTGGGTGGATCACCTGAGGTTGGGAGTTTGAGTCCAGCCTGGCCAACATGGTGAAACCCAGTCTCTACTAAAAATACAAAACTAGCCGAGCGTGGTGGCGCACACCTGTAATCCCAGCTACTCGGGAGGCCGAGGCAGGAGAATTGCTTAAACCCAGAAGGCAGAGGATGCAGGGAGCCAAGATTGTACCCCTGCACTCCAACCTGGGCAACAAAAGTGAAACTCCGTCTCAAAAAAAAAAGTACAGTGAAAATACCATATAAGAGTTTGTTCTTTGCCGGGCACGGTGGCTCACGCCTGTAATCCCAGCACCTTGGGAAGCCGAGACAGGTTTTTTTTTTTTTTTTGAGACGGAGTCTCACTCTTATTGACCAGGTTGGAGTGCAGTGGTGTGATCTCGGCTCACCGCAACCTCCACCTCCCAGGTTCAAGCGATTCTCCTGCCTCAGCCTCCTGAGTAGCTGGGATTAGAGGCGTGTGCCACCATGCCCAGCTAATTTTGTATTTTTAGTAGAGATGGGGTTTCTCCGTATTGGCCAGGCTGGTCTTGAACTCCTGACCTCAGGTGATCTGCCCGCCCTGGCCTCCCAAAGTGCTGGGATTACAGGCGTGAGCCACTGCACCCAGCCAAAAGATTTTTTTAATGGTACACCTGTGTAGGGCATTTACCATGAATGGAGCTTACAGAACTGGAAGTTGCTCTTGGTGAGTTTGAGTGAGTGGTGGTGAGTGAATATGAAGGCTTAGGACATTACTGTGCACTACTATAGGCTTTATAAACACTGTTCACTTAGGCCACATTAAATTTATATTTTAAACTTTTGCTTTCTTCAATAATAAACTAAATTTCAAGGTTGGGCATGGTGATTCATACCTGTAATCCTCGCACTTTGGGAGGTCGAGGCAGGAGGCTTGCTTGAGGCCAAGAGCTTGAGACCACCTGACCAACATTGTGAAACTCCATCTCTACAACAATTTAAAAATTAGCTGTGTGGTCATGCGCACCTGTAATCCCAGCTACTCAGCAGACTGGGGAGGGAGGATTCCTTGTACCCAGGAGTTCGAGGCTGCAGTAAGCTATGATCTCAACACTGCACTCCAGCCTAGGCGACAAAGCAAGACCCTGTCTCTAAAACCAAAAATAAATACATAAATAAAATTAATTAATTAAATTTAGTTTACTGTAATGGTTTTATTTTATAAATTTCAATTTTTTGACTTTTTGACTCTTATAATAACATTTGGCTTAAAACACAAAACACATTGTACAGCTGTACAAAAATATTTTTTCTCTATATCCTTATTCTATAAGCTTTCCCTGTTAACATTTTTTTTTTTTTTTTTTTTCTTTTCAAACATTTTTTCTTAAACACACACATTAGCCTAGGCTTACAGAGGGTCAGGATCATCAGTATCACTGTCTTCCACCTCTATATCTTGTCCCAAAACAGCTGGCACCTCCTGTGATCACAATGCCTTCTTCTGGAATCCCCTCCTAAAGAACTTGCCTGAGGCTGTTTTACAGTTAACTTTAAAAAAAAAAAAAAAAGGCCAGGGGCAGTGGCTCACACCTGTAATCCCAGCACTCTGGGAGGCTGAGGAGTGTGGGTCACCTGAGGTCGGGAGTTGGTGACCAGCCTGGCCAACATGGTGAAACCCTGTCTCTACCAAAAATACAAAATTAGCCGGGCATGGTGGTGGGCGCCTGTAATCTCAGCTACTCGGGAGGCTGAGGCAGGAGAATCGCTTGAACCCAGGAGGTGGAGGCTGCAGTGAGCCGAGATCGCGCCACTGCACTCCAGCCTACGCGACAAGAGCAAAACTCCATCTCAAAAAACAGAAAAAGTAGGAGTACACTCTAAAGTAATGACAAAAAGTATAGTATAGTAAATACATAAACCAGTAGTAGAGTCTCTCATTATTATTTGCAAGCATTACCTACTAATTGTGTGTGCTATGCTTTTACATGACTGGCAGCATAGTAGGTTTACACCAGCATCAGCCCAAACGTGGGCGAAATGCAGTGCGTTGTGATGCCCCTAGGTAATAGGAATTTTTCAGCTCCATTATAATCTATGGGATCACTGTCATCACATATGGAGTCCATAGTTGACCGAAACATCATTATGTGGTGCTGACTGTAATGCAGTCATTCAACGAAGGGCCGTGGATGAAGCTACATTTTCACAAATGCCATTTGAATCTTCCTAGGGAACCACATTACTGTGAATCAGGCTAACGCAAGCCAATGTTCAGCAAACGAACCACAGAGATGGGTGACTAAGGAAAGCAGCTTTCTTGATTCTTCAGTTAAAGACACACCCTGGGTTTACCCCTTTCACCCTCATATGTATATACACGCACTGGCAGCATCTTCTTGCCTTTGAAAAGATGTCCCCCTCTCTCTGGTCTGACTCCCTGGATCTGATTATCAGCTGGCCACTCAGCCAACTTTAATCCAGGCTCCCAACAGCGCTAGGACACCCGTGATCCACAGGAGGGCAGAGAAAGTATGGAGAGGAGCACTGCGCATCAAGGACACGCTGTGAGTCAGAGGCAGTGCCCGCGGGTCCCGCTGCCCGGCAGGTCTGGCTGGCCAGCTTCCTGCAGGCTGCAACCTCTCTCTCCATGTTCTGCTTCTAAAGCCAGGCCTTGGGCAATGCAAGGCGTCCGCAAAACCCTCAACATGGGCACCACGGGGACCCTGAGACAAAGGCACTTGTGTGTTACCTCCTTCTCCTCTTAAGCAAGTGAGGAAAACAGTGGCGGGAAAGGCCAAAGTGGGGAAGAACCGAGGTATCTGCAAACACACATAGTCATTCTTCCGGGATCATTAGTCACCTTCCTGCTCCTGGGGGACCCCTCCCCACAGTGTCCCCAGACTCATCTGCCTGCTGCTCAAAGGGACAGACTTTCTTGGAAAATAAGAGGAAGGATATAAAATGAGAATACCACAGACGTCCTCACCCTAACAGCCCTGAGTACACCTCCCTGAAGGTGGGCTCATCCTGTCCTACCCTGCCGGTTTCTGCTACACGCAGCCACTACTGTTCCCTGTCTACATTACCGCGAAATGAGCATGCTCTGAGCAGCACTGGCTCTTCCTCATTAGCCAGCCAAAGGGTCAGCAGCAGACAGCCACCCTGTCTTGGCTCAACAGATGGGAGACACTGTAAGGAGAGAGGTGAAGTGCCCAAGGCCAGGCAGCTGCACTGAGTCCTAGTGCTGGAATGAGAGCCTGGATTTTCCATTCCAATGAGCTAACCTCACCCCTCCCACAGGATCCCAGTGTGATAATAAATACCATGACCTAGCACCTGCACAGAGTTTTATACTTTTAAAGGGGTGTTCCCTGCAAGCCTGCCTCTATTTTCTCACTACATGAATAGGTAGATCGGCCAGGGGAGGCAGGATGGGCACTGTTAGGGTTCCTTACTTCAGATAAGAAAACTGCAGCCCTTATGGACCACGGAACTATGATGTAGTGCTCTTCCCAGTAAGTCACTTATATACATATACTGTGATCTGGCAAGGAATCCTCAAGACTAGTCCGAATTCAAAGCACTATAGTGAGCGCAACTTCGACTCACTGCTGAAATGAGAAGGTGTCACAGCAGCTGCAATTTGTTCCGGAGAGAGAAGCCAGACACAGCTAAAAATATCCTGTGGCAATAACCATATATCATCATCCTTTTTCCTTGCTTGCTGGAGTATTTGGCCAAAAAACTCCTAACTATACATTAGAGCCCTGCTTTCTGTGCCACACTTTCTGGGTGCCATGATTTCCTGGAGTTAGTCTCTCGACTCAACTCTGGTTCCTCCGTCGCAACAATGCAGCTGGGTCCCATCATCAATCCCAGCCCTTTCTCATATTCCAGAACCCAGCTCGAGGGCTCTGCTGCCATTAACGGCTGAGTCTGCATCCAATACCCTACTGGCTTGCTCCAGCCTGATTCCCTTCCTCTCTCCTCTCGCTCTTAGCTCTGGAGCAGAAAAAAGCCCGAGTCCTAGGGCATGTAATTTTTCTGAAGTTCAGTTTTCTCCAATATGAAATGAGAAAGAACACCTGCCTTTTCTCACCTTCAAAGGAGAGCTAAGAGGACCAAATGACCAAATAAAAGCTAAAACAATGCAAAAATAATATAATTAACAATTGCAACAGCAATATACAAACATATCCAGGCATTCAAGTAATGCTTTTAGAAATAACAAGAGGAGCTGATATTAATGGAGTGTTTGCCCTGTGCCTGGCACTATTCTTAACATTCTAGGTGTATCATCTCAATTAATTCTCAAAGCAACACTGAAATGGGTACTGTTATTAGCCCCATTTTATAGATGAGAAAAATAAGGCAGAGAGAGATATCAGGAACTTGACTAGGTGCCACTCCAGGCAGTCTGGCCCCTGAGGTTGTGCTGTTAACCTAAACAGCTCTAATTATCAAGCACATTGCCTCTGATACAATCTGTCATTAGCTTTGCACGTTAAGGTTTGCAAGAGCCATTCACAAATCTACCTCACCTAAGCTTCCCAACAGCCCTGTCAAAAGGTAAAATGGATGACACTAGTCTAGGTTCACAAGGAGAAAACCAGCCCAGAGAAATGCTTAGCCCAAGGTTTCCAAGCTGGTTAATGGCAGGATCAGGACTTAAATTCATGGGGCCTACACCCCGCCCCAGTTTGGTGACCTTTCTAGGCCTCAACACCAGCATAAGTCTGACACGCAAACGCTCCTCCGGGTCCCCCACCCACAGCAGTGTCTCAAATGCACCCTTTCTGGTCACGCCAGAGAATAAACACTGTTGGCTAAATAACAACCAGGGTCCTTTGGGAGGCTGAGACGGGCGGATCACGAGGTCAGGAGATTGAGACCATCCTGGCTAACACGGTGAAACCCCGTCTCTACTAAAAATACAAAAAACTAGCCGGGCGAGGTGGCGGGTGCCTGTAGTCCCAGCTACTCCGGAGGCTGAGGCAGGAGAATGGCGTAAACCCGGGAGGCGGAGCTTGCAGTGAGCTGAGATCCGGCCACTGCACTCCAGCCCGGACCACAGAGCAAGACTCCGTCTCAAAAAAAAAAAAAAAAACAACCAGGGGCTCTCTTTCACCAGTGACAGCCATCACAGACCACGTGGCCAGACCTCAGGGTCCCAGAGCCTTCCAAGTGGCTCTCCGGATGGACCTGATGGATCCAGAGGCTCGGTGGACCCGGAGGGGTTCCCTCAGTGACACAAGGCTGGAGTCCCTCAACTTGACCCACATGGCCAGACGTTTCCTAGACCTGTTATGCAACCTTTGCTTCAAGCAAGCTACTGCTGGGATTTCTCCCTATTTCAACATGTTTTGTTTTCTCTTCAGAGAGAAAGCACGAATGTGAAACCATAACACCTCTTAGTACCCGACAACGGCCCTTCCTGACTGTCTGGGGTTACGAGGAGGGTGGGGGATGTTTTCAAGAGTACCTCCTGTGAGCCAGCTTGAGCCTCCAGAATGACTAACCACCGTGGGAGGGAGGGAGGGCGAGGATGGTGGGGAGGGAACACAACTGAGGACCACTGTCTCTCACAGGAGAAGGAACCAATTCCAGAAGCGCCCAGCAAATAAACTAGAACGATGCTACCCTGTAGGCTCTAGACCTGCAAGACAGCAGCCTGAGCAGTCCAGAGTCCAAATACCCCAGACCTTGTTCTCCCAGCCCATTTGAAAGTCCGTCAAGACAGGCAACTCTTCTCTTGAAAGGGAGCTGTTTCTGTCGCCTTAGCTCAGGGTCTAATTATAGGAAGCATGCTTACTTTGAGAATGGGGGACCAGGCATTCTTATTTCTGTGGCCCAGTGTCTAGCACAGTGCCTAGCCAAGAGGGCACTCAGGAAACGTGGAATGACATGAGTAGCCAAATGAAGACACTGCCTCATCGGGGTACAGCTGCTGCTTGCTGGGTTACACACACACACACACACACACACACACACACACACACACAAAACACAAACGACGGAGCCAAGAAAGTCTTCTTTGTGGTCATAATATGCATGGATTCAAAACCAATGCAAAACAAAAAATCAAAACTGGAATTTGTTTAACAGCAAGTTTTTTCTCTCTCTCTTTTTTTTTTCTTTGAGACAAAGTCTCACTCTGTCACCCAGGGTGGAGTACAGTGACGCGATCTCGGCTCACTGCAACCTCCGCCTCCCAGGTTCAAGTGATTCTCCTGCCTCAGCCTCCCAAGCAGCTGGGATTACAGGCGCCTGCCACTGTGCCCAGCTAATTTTTGTATTTTTAATAGAGATGGGGTTTCACCATGTTGGCCAGGCTGGTCTCAATCTCCTGACCTCAGGTGATCTGCCCGCCTCGGCCTCCCAAAGTGCTGAGATTACAGGAGTGAGCCACCACACCCAGCCATTAACAAGTTTTAAAGATTTTCATTTTTTTTTTTTTTTTGCATCTCTTTTAAAAAGCTGTGCCTTCCTTCATTCAACCAATATTCATGGAATACTTCTGTGTCATTCTGTGGATGAGTCCGAGAAAGGCTGGAGGAGGAAAGAGTTTCAGTCTGTGTGCCCGCCATGCAAAGGTCGGGCTTTACATGCAAGGCAAACAGAAGTGCTAAGGGATTATCAGGTGGGAAGAGACACAGGCGTGAACTGCAGAAAGACGTGGCTACTCCCCATCTTTCTGCAGCTTGCAGGCTCTGCGGCACCATGAAGAATGGGCTGGATCTTCCACTCCAATCAGCTAACCTTACCTCTCCCGCAGGATCCCAGTGTGACAATAAACACCATGACCTGGCACCTGCACTGAGCTTTATACTTTGAAAACTGTGGTCCCTGCAAACCTGCCTGTATTTTCCAACTAGACACACTAAAAAGACCTACAAGGGAGGCACAATCGGTACTGCTACTCTTCTCTATTTCCAATGAGAAAACTGCAGCCCACCAAGAAGCTGCTGGGCTTGGAGACTGAAGAGCAGGACCAGCCATGACTGACGTGCAGAATGAACTGCAGAAGCTCCTCCATCCAATACTGAGCACCTCCTGTGTTCCTGGCAATGGGAATACAGTAGTGAATAGAGGACCATACATCCCTGCCCACTTGGAGCCTACATTCTGATGAGGGAAGAGAGACCATAAACAATAAAACAATACTATAAATATAAGTAAAATATGTAAACAATATAAATAAATGATGGTGTGTGTTAGGAAGTAACAACTGCTGGGGAGAAAAACAAAGCAGAGATGGGCAAAAGGGCAATGTGAGGCAGGGGAGAGTAAACTCACTTTTTTTTATTTTTTCTTTTTGAGAACAGGGTCTTGCTGTGTTGCCCAGGCTGGAGTGCAGTGGTCCAATCATAGCTCACTACAGCCTCGACCTCCCAGGCTCAAGCGATTCCCCCACCTCAGTCTCCCAAGAAGCTGAGACCACTGGCACATGCCACTATGCCAAGCTAATGTTTTTATTTTTTGTACATATGGGGTCTCGCTACGTTGCCCAGGCTGGTCTCCAACTCCTGGCCTCAAGTGATCCTCCCACCTCGGCCTCTCAAGGTATTGGGATTCACAGGCGTGAGCCACTGAGCTCGGCCTAAACTCACTTTTAACTTGGGCAGCCTGGGATCTCAAAGAAGAGGAGACATCCAGGTCCCTGAACCAAGGCAGTAAGTAGCTGTGGGGAGGGAGAGAAGGAAACACATTCAAGAAGTATTACAGATACAGCCACGGGCAGGCCTTCCCTGCATAGAGGGTAGCAGTGGGAGAAAAGCTGAGGATCACTCCAGGATGCAGAAGGAGGGCCCGAGGGGAAGCCAGGACCACCATTCTGGCCACACTGAGTCTGAGGAGGCTCTGAGGCAGCTGGAGATTCAGCTCCAGAAAGTCTGGGCCCAAGATAGTGATCTGGGGGCCATCAGGTCCCAGGAGGAAACTGAGGCATGTGTGCTGGGGAGAAATGAGGTGGAAGGGCACATTCCTGAGGAAAAGCCATGCCCAAAGAGGATAACTAAGTATCACAGGGCCAACCCCCTCTCAGAGGTGCCGTTGGCAGGGACAGAGGCAGCAGGGTGGGCAAGGAAGATGATGGGTAGCCAGGAGCCTCGGTGAGGCTGCAGCTGGCCAGTGCAAAAGCCAGGAAGCAGGGGTGGCAGGTGAGGAAGCAGAGACCAGTGTCAATAGTTCTTTCACAACATTTGTTGTTTTAAGGAGCAAAAAAAGGGGCAACAGTTTGTTTATGGGAAGAAATTTGGGGGGGCATGTGAGGTCAAGGTGAGAAGTCTCGGATGGGCTTGGAGCTGTAGAAACACTTTTGAGAAAAACTCAATGGAGCAGGAAGGCTAAAGATCCCGGAACTGAGTCACTCAAGAGTGAGGGGACAAAAATGACATCACCATCACCATTTATTGACAATGTACGCACCACGTACTGCGGCAAGAACTTTACATATGTTGCATCATTTAATTATTTTTATTTTTCCTCTTTAATATCTTTTATTATAGAGATATAGGAAGAACAACAGTTTTGAAAAGACAAAAAAATTATCCTGCATCACAGGTAGGGTTGCTAGACAAAAATCAGGAGATTGCTCCCCCAATTTAGTGGTCCATAAGAAGTTCACATTTTGTAGAACTAAAGTCTTCAGGATCACATTAAGAGCTTTTAAAGATTAGATGGCCTTTGCTTCCACACTTTCTGAAGTGTAATACAGAATACAAAATGGTTTGAGGGGCTTTCCCTTTAGAGAACAAGGTGGCTGACACAAACTGATCAAGTTCTCACCCTATACCTCCAAGAACACTGAAAAAGATCTGCAGCTCTTTCTGGTGCAGGAGGGACCTCTTTATATTCCTCTTATGGTGGAAGTTTAAGGATGTCCTTTAAAAACGTCTACATGTAATAATTTTAAATTCAGTTGAGGAAATCAGTGTCCCTCTCCAGGGCATTCCTTCTTAATTCTTAAAACAACCCTGTAAAATAGCTCTTGGTATTTGATATGGTTTGGCTGTGTCCTCACCTAAATCTCATCTTGAATTGTAGCTCCCATAATCCCCACGTGTTGTGGGAGAGACCCAGCGGGAGGTAATTGAATCATGGGGGTGGTTACCCCCACGCTGTTCTCACAGTAGTGAGTAAGTCTCACGAGATCTGAAGATTTTATAAGGGGAAAACCCCTTTCACTGGGTTCTCTCATTGGCTCTCGTCTGTTACCACATAAGATGTGCCTTTTGCCTTCCACCATGATTGTGACGCCTCCTCAGCCACATGGAACTGTGAGTCCGTTAAACCTCTTTTTCTGTATAAATTACCCAGTCTCGGGTATATCTTTATCAGCAGCATGAAAACAGACTAATACAGTATTCATATCCCCACTTTGCAGAGAAGGAACCTGAGCTTAGAGAGGTTAGGTAATGTGCCCAGGTGTGCAGTCAGGATTCAAATCCAAGTGTCAGAGTGGTTTGTATACATCTCCCTTCTCTGCCACATTGATGTACCTTAAAGGAATGAAGACACCTGTTCCCTTACAGTGGGGGTGGAAGGCAAGAGAGTTTGGAAGGACGGTGACAGGAAGATGGGTTTGATCGAGGTACTGGTTTCCCTATGACATCGAAGCAAGAGGCCAGGCTGAGGCTGACAACAATAGGGTGGGGGCTGAGGAGCAACAGGACCCCTGTGAAGGATGCAAGCAGCTACCCAGACACGTGGAACTGAGGCCAGGGGGCATGCGCATCGGAGGCAACGTGAATGTTCCTGAAGGGCTTGGCTGCCCAAGGGACAGATGGGCTGTCCAGGACCCAGGTGGGGCAAGCCAGGGTTGGAAAAACCATAGGCAGAGAAACTGAAGGCCCCAGCAGCTGCAGCAGTCAATCTTGGGGTCCAGGCTATCAGACATCTGAATTTAAGATCTCAGAGGCGGATGGTTCTGAGTTAGGTCAAGACACCATGGAGGTGAAGGCCACTGACTCAGAGGTGTAAGGAATAGAGTGATTTGGACTTGAGTCGGGTGGGAATGAAGAGGGGCCATCCTCAGGGTGAGGACAGGATCTGTGGAGGTGAAGTCTGTGCATCAGATGCCAAAGTCCTCAGGGAATGGGGGAAAGTGACAGCAAGCATGCTGATAATGATGAAGATACAGATGAGAGCAGACATCAGAGAGTATCCACTGTTCTGTGCGTGTACCAGGTATGTGAAGTGCAGTGAGGGCTTAACCCTCACAACCACCCTGGGAGATCAGTACCATCTCTTCTCTTTTTTACAGATAGGGAAATAGCACAGAGAGGTTAAGAAACTTGCCCAAGGTCACACCTAACTGGGAAATGGGACCTGGTCCCAGGGATTTGGACTCAAGGGTCCAGGCTCCCAACCCTTAGCAAGAAGAGCTGGATTTCCATCAGAAGGGGGAAGTAGAAGAAACATTCGGTAAAAGGGGAAGATGTAAGGGACCTTGTTAACAAGGAACTTCCACAAGGCCCACTGGAAAAATGAGGGAAGAGGGAAAGAAGCAATGGAAAGCTGGGTCAGGAAAGAGAAAGCAGGAAGAAAATCAGGATCCCCATTTTACAGGTAAGGACACGAAGAAGCAAAGTGTCCTGCCCAACCAGTAAGTCAAAGACTGGAATTTGAACGCCAAGATAGTTCTCTAAGGGTGGGAAATCCATCTCAGTGGGAACTTGAGGGAAGGTTGAGGGAATTTGGGGGAAGATTTCCAGTTCAACAAAAAGAAAGAGGTTGGGCATGGTGGTTCATGCCTGTAATCCCAGCACTTTGGGAGGCCAAGGTGGGAGGATTGCTTGAGCCCAGGAGTTCAAGACCAGTCTTGGCAACAAATTGAGACCCCCAGCTCTATAAAAAATACAAAAAATTAGCCAGGTATGGTGGCATGTGCCTGTAGTCCCAGCTACTCAGGAGGCTGAGCTGGGAGGATCACTCAAGCCCTGGGAGGTCAAGGCTACAGTGAGCTGCGATCATATCATTGCACTCCAACCTGGGTGACAGAACGAGACCCTGTCTCAAAAAAAGAGAGAGAGAGAGAGAAAGAAAAAAAGAGAAAGAGATTGGATATACCCCTCCTATGACAAACGTCAGACACAAACATTCAAGGTGGGCATGGGAGTGGCAAAGCCATGCCTCCTGGCATGGGCCAGCCAACACCATGATCACAGGGGTATGTCTGTGGCCAGCATGGATGGAACATGACAGCTGGTATTTCGGATTAAAAACAAAAACACAAATTATTTGACAAGAAAAGGTTCAGTATTAGTGGAGACAGGAAAAGAGCCACAAAGTTCTGGAGTTCAAGAAAGGTGCTGAAGGCTTTCACACCAGCAGGTGAGTTCATCCTATGAGTCAGAGGAAGGAAACGCCCGAAGTCAGAGGGGGTCAGGAGCCCAAGACTGAAAAACGGAGAAAGTGGGACTGATTCCCCAAGACTAGTCACTGCTCTAAGATGGGACAAAAGTCATCTTTAATGAGATGGCCACATGCAGCTGAAATGTGCCCAAATGGAAGCCAGGAAAAATGTTTGGGAAGCACATTCCTCCCTTCCAGGTGACACACACATCCCCCACCCCAGGTGCACACCCTTGTATACTTTAAGCAAAGCAGCTGATTAAATCCTCCCATTCAACCCCAAATACCTCTCCCTACTAAAAAGCTGAGGCCCGCTTTGCTGTTCACAGTACTCCTGGGCACCCGCCTCCAAACCACACCCCAGCCTGGCCCTCAAACCACGCTCCAGCCTGCCCCTCCCCAGTTGAGGTCAGAGAAAAGTGGATGAGGTTTTCACCCTCCTCGGGGTAGGCCTGAGGGGTGCAGGCCATGGCTGTGGGTATCAGCACGCAGCCTGGGGGTTCATGAAACAAGGAACAGGACTGCAGTTCACAAATCCCCCTTTTTAGATTCCTCACTCCAAATTCACCTTTTAAGAAAATCACCTCTCATCAAAGGACAGAAAAGAAGGGAGCAGGGGGATGTGAAGGAGAGGAGACAAGAAGGGAGAGAGAAAAAATCATTATAATTTTGTCCCAGGAACTAGAGCAATTTGGGATTTCACGCCCTTCAGAAGCTGAATGGCAGGGACCTAAGTGTACTTTGTTTGGAAAGCGCTAAAGTGGGTGGGAGGGGACTCTGGCAGCTGCTGCACTGTCCCCCACCACCCTTCCTACCAGTCCTCCTGCAGCCAGGAGAAGACTCAGAAGAGAAGTCAGAAGTTGAGGTAATGCTGTGCTGAGCTGGGCAGGCTGGCTGTGCACGCCATAAGGTCAGCCAGGAGGCTCCTAGAGTGAACGCTCAGTGGTGCACCCACCTGGGAAGGAGGGCTCATCCTAGAAGAGTCACAGGCAGGGTTTCCCCCGACAAGCAAAGCAAAAGAAGGGCTGTGAAAGGGTCAGCGGAAGTACCCGGCTTCAAATCTTTCCTGTTTCCTTCTGCCCCTGCTTTCCCCAGGCGGGACTCGGCATGGTCTCCGAGTGGTGTGCCTAATCTGGTTGGAATTTCCTCCTCCACCCACCTGGCATGCTCCTCAAGTCTTGAGCTCTCCTGACCAGACCAGGGGTTCCTGTATCCACCCCAAGTGCCCCTTGCCACTCTGGAACACCAGAAAGAGGCTCATGGAAAACCTGCCACCAGGCCCCGCCGGAGAGAAGTAAGTCATTGTCACCATTTGGCGAGAGCCCTGCAGAGACCCTATACTCCCTCCCTGGGTATCACTTCGCTGCTCACTATCATCGCAGGGGCAGCCAAAGGTCCCAGTAGACTGGCCCTTTGTGGATGAATGAGCACTCACATCCCACCATGGGAGGACCAAGTGAAAGAGGAAGACACAGGAAGCAGCAGGAAAACTGCCAAAGGTCTTCCAAATACCCACTTCATAATCTCAGTGTCGCCTGCTGGGGCTCCAGAGATATTTCCTCAGGTTCAGTGGTTTTCGTATTTTTTTGACCAGAACTCCTAGCCAGAAGTACATTTTACACTTCTGTAAAATGCACTCAGGGACACACACACACACACAACCCAAACAGAATTTCAACATTTCTCCTACTGCATGCCAGGCATACTCGTATTTTATACTCTCACTAATAACTTCTTTTTTTTTTTTTTTAATGCAGAGCCCACTAATGGGTCATGGCCCACCAGGTAAAATACACCAGTTATTAAAGTGACACTGGGGAGGTGAGGTGTGACTTCATGAACAAGCAAATTTAATATTATAATGGGAAGTATCCACCAGGCCGACTTTGCACTTAGAACTGCAAAATAAGTAGCATCAGGTTCAGGGTTGGAAGTGACCAGCACAGAGTTCCACAGTCCATACTACCTAGGATAGAAAAAAAACCAGCTGATTCAACATTCTTATTTGTCATTACAAGATCGAAGTTAAAAATGGTGCCTTTCAAAATTGGAGAAAGCTTTCTCTCTTTCAAGGTCCTATTTACATAGATTTGTTTTCAGCTGTAATAATTCTTTTGATATTTCAAGTAACATAAAAGAGGGCGATGGATGTTGTGTGTTCAGAGAAAAGGGGCATGGGTTAAAAATGTGGAGAGGGACTGAAGAGGTCCACTGTCCCCACTTTATGGCGACAAAACTAAAGTACAGAACAGTGCCCGAGGCGTGAAGCAACTGAGGAGCATGGCTTGAAGCCCAACCCGGGTCTCCTGACTCAGTTACTCCCGGTCTCTGCCATCATCCAAAATACTTAAGAGCAACACAGGGTGATCTCCCCAAGCCTTTCTATGAGGGAGCATACATCCCTGACTCCTCAAGCTGGGCAGACAGCTGTGCTGATGTTGGCAGATCCTGGCACTCAGTGGCAGCCTCAAAACCAACCCTGCATGGAAGGGCCCCTAAGGGTCATGTTTTGGGGTCAGTTAGAATCCCAGAACCTAAAAGACTTTACTGATTAGCTAACCCACGCCTTGTTTTACAGACTTATCTAGGAAAACCAGACCGGCTCCTTCTACCACTCACACCATGTTAACCTGTCTACAGGTGAAAACTGCTATGGAAAGTAATACTAAGTACACAGGTGACATCTAATCCAAAATATATCAACATCTATGGGGCAGGGAGAAACTAAACACAGATTACACCACTTAAACATGTGAGAAACGCCTCTTGAGAGTGTCAAAGGGTGCTCAGAAGGCACAACTAATTATTTCTAATCCTAAAAATAAGCTAAAATGATGCTCTGAAGTGAATTCACAGTGGGGTTCCCGAACAGAACATTCATCTCAAGACACCAGCAGGACTAAGGCCTGCTCAAATAACACCTCCCTGTTCCTAACTTTCCCCAGGCTCTGCCCAGGGCACTTGAAACAACAGTTCCAATCATGGAGAATTTTATTAGATTTGAGGAATTCTTTCCTACACAAATGCCTCCTGGTATCAGTCCGGCGTCTTTCCTGGAGATGAGAACCATTCCTCTAACTCCCCACTAGAACACTGGAGGGACAGATGGGTGATGGCTCAGGTTTAAGTCCAGCAGCACCTTGGAAGCCCATGTCTTTCCTCACTGGACTTGTGCCTGTCCAGACACTGACTGCCGGCTCCCGGAGCCTGGAAAACCCTCTGAGTTATACTTTCTGGCCTTCATACCTGCTCATGCAGAACCAGCATCAACAACAAGACACAGCTGCTGGGGATGCCTCTGTGGGACCTGCCTTGCAAAATAATTGCCACCTAGAGAGGCCTCCGAATCCCCCAAAGCACACTGCAGCTGCAGCCAGAGGACTGGAGGTGGTGTAGGAGCCTGGGCAAGGTAATCGGTTCGCCTCTCTGCACCTCAGTTTCTTCATCTGTTAACCCCCAGGGCTGTTGCATGAATTAGATGAGTTATGCCTATAAAAGTGCAATGTGTAACAGTCAATACTGGCATTAGTTCCTGCACCACTCTATCCTGGTCCTAGGGTGTTCTAGGCAGGCTGACAGAGGGCAACTCTCAGTCTACCAGGCAAAACCCACCTACTAACGCTGCCTGTTCACAGAAATGCAGTTAAAACTACCGGGGCAAGTGACAGACAGGGTTTAAAGGAAACTGAGTGCCTATGACACAATCCACAGCAAGGGTTGTAAGGCACAAGCCCATCCACCTCCTGGCAAGCAAAAGAAGGCAAACGTCATTGCCTCCCGGCGGCTCGGCGACCCAAAGTAGGGGGAAGAAGTGCAAGAACCCTCAGAGGATCCCACGGGCCGAAGCCGAACCGGTAAAGAGCTGCCACGAGTCGAGAGAGGTCTTGCCGGCCCCAAGTCCCCGAAATAACCCGGGAGGAGCAGCCACACATCAAGTCCTGAGGGCGCGCGGCCCGGCCAGGGCCACACGTTTCTCACCGCCAGCGTGGTGAGGGCTTCCCCTGCGGGGAGCTCCCTCGGAAACTGCGCACGTGTGGGCGGCCCCAGCCAGCCCGAACGGCCAGCGTGGTAAGACTGTGCAGAGCTGCAGCGATCGCGTTCCCCGGGAGCCCAGCCGCCGCCGAAGCCAGCGGTGCTCGCCACTCCGCCTCCCCCGCCAGCAGCCGGGGCCGGGCACGCAGCGGGAGCAGCAGGCGGTGTGGGGCAAGGACCGGGCACCCTCACTGAGTCGGCGGAAGGCGCGGCGCCCAGGCTGCGCGCAGCTGCTCTCGGGGATACCCTGGCCCGCGCGATCCTGGGGAGAGCGCGGTTTCGGGACTCTGCCCCCAGGCTGTCGGCGCGCGGGATGCAAACGCGCGCGCGCTCCTCCTCCGCTCGTTGCGTCTCTGAAGTCCCCCCGCGCCTCACCTTCACCGAGTCCACCGGGTACATGACCGAGTGCTCCAGGATCCCGGCCATCGCTCCGGCTGTCATGTGGGTGGACACGGAGGCGCTGGTCGGCAGGTTCTCGTAGTCCTCCGACCCGGTGGCGTCCTTGCCGCCGCCGCCGCCATCTCGGCTGTCCCCATCCATCCTCCGCGCCACCGCCTGGCTGCCCACGCTCCCGCTGCGCAGCTCCATCCGCCAGCTCCGCGAGGCGCAGGAGGCTGCAGGAGGTGGGCAGGGAGGGGGAGGGGGCGCAAAACTTCACTTCTTAAAGTGAGAGCCACCTCCCCGGGGCCGCGGCGCCTGACGCCATGGCGGGATGGGGTGGAGCGCGGCGGCCCGAGACACCAATCGCCGGGAACCAAGAGGCCGGCGGCCGCCGCGCCATTGGTGTGCGGGACAGTGGGGACCCGCCTCCCAGTGTGACGTCACCGTCCCGTGCAAATTTCCAAGCAACCGGACGAGGGCGAGAGGAGACGTGGGGTGTCCCGGAAAGTTGTACTATCTTGAGGATGGGGCTGGTCCGTGAGGGGCAGGGGAGGTCACTGGGGAGGGGCCGCAGTGAAGTATGCCCAGAGATAGAGGCATGGGTGACAGTGTCTCGGGGAATATCCGCCCCCGGGGCGGGTGGGTTTGCAAACAGAATCGCTGAGCGAGCTTTGGCATTCCTCAGGCCTGAAGTTAAAACTCAGGGTCCCTTTCTAGATTGCTTTGTTGGAGAGACCGCCGCTCCTTCGAAATTGTGTCGCTCAACCTAAATACATAATGCAGAACTAAATTTGTTCCTCTTGTTCTCACCGAGAGGCCTAACCCACCCTGCCCAGGACCAGGCAAGACTATAAGGAGTGACCAGGAGGGAGGCCCTCTGAGTTGGCACCTCCAGGAAATTTTCTTTGGATCTGATATGCCCGTAAAGTCTGTAGAGGCCTGATCTCACAGTAGGAGTGCAAACTGGCTGAGAGTGAAATCTTACAGCCTTGCCCCTGCCTGTCTTAAGACTGTAGTCACCTAGTTCTTCAAGTCGTCCTAAGCTGGCCTCTTCAGTAAAGTGTAACCCAGGCTGTTTTAATATTGTTTTGCTCCAGTTTAGGGGAAAAGGGAGAAATCAGAAAGTAGGGGAGAGACCTGTCTGCCTCCGGAAGTGTCCGTCTAAACTGCATCTACCAGGGCTTAAGATGACTTGGGCTGATCAACTTCTAGGCCCCAGGGCCCTGCCTTATCTAGACAAGGGTTCTCGCCAGGAAGGCTGGACCCTGAGATATGAAAGGGTGGGGAAGACCCTGAAGATGCTGAGCCTGCTCTCTGCCCTCACCGTGATCAGCATCCCAAGCAGCTCTTAGGGATTTGAGATACAGTAATGTGAGCATAGGTAGAGGTCAATAGAGGCGTCAGGGCCAAGGGCACTGTTTCCCCAGTTTTGGTAGCTGCAGATAGTAGCTGGCAAGATGAGTGCTAAGGATGTGATAACTAAAAACAGGCTCTGTGTTTTTACTTAGCCATCTCTGTAATGGCTAGAGAAAACTCTACTTTTGTCAAAGGTCATTTTTAAGAAATACTGATCAGAAGCTGTTGATCCTTATTTTTTTTTTTTTTTTTTTTTTTTTTTTTTAAGGCGGAATCTCCCTCTGTCGCCGGACTGGAGTGCAGTGGCCGGATCTCAGCTCACTGCAAGCTCCGCCTCCCGGGTTTACGCCATTCTCCTGCCTCAGCCTTCGGAGTAGCTGGGACTACAGGCGCCCGCCACCTCGCCCGGCTAGTTTTTGTATTTTTTTTAGTAGAGACAGGGTTTCACCGTGTTAGCCAGGATGGTCTCGATGTCCTGACCTCGTGATCCGCCCGTCTCGGCCTCCCAAAGTGCTGGGATTACAGGCTTGAGCCACCGCGCCTGGCCGATCCTTATTTTTAAGTGGATGCCCTTTAAGCATTAAGTCTCTGAGAACCCATTGCCCCACTTCTGGGAATGTGACAAAAACCCAAATACACATGAAGCTCTTCTTCAAAGCATTCCTTATAGCAGTAAATCATTGGAAACAACCTAAATGTTCAACCAGAAGGGAATGACTAAGGAAATTATGATGCATGCATAATATTAGTGAAATATTATGCAGCCTTTAAAAGTGGAATTTACGTTACACAACATGGATGATGATTATAATGTAATGTTAAGTGAAAAAACAAAACAAAATTCTATAACCATTACATTCACAATGTAACGTAAATGTGTGCAGGAAAAGAGTCGCATGGTTACTGTGCTAGTGATGGAGGATTATAGGCAACTGCTTTGACTTTATTTTTCAGACTTTAAATGATACTTATATTATTTTTGTAATTTAAAAATAAAAAATCATTTTTAGGATATATATACCATATATACACATACATATACACATCTATATATAGATATTTACATATGTAAGACAAATAGGATATATAATATATAGATATGTACATATATCAAATATGTTGATGTGTATATATAAAATATATAGATATATGTATATATAAAACGTATTTTTTACTTAGCCTCTCAGCATTCGTATCCATGTGTGTATATATGTACATTTTATGTATAAATGTGTACATTTTATACATAAAATATATGTTTTATATTTTATATGTAAGATATATACACATATCTATACATTTATACATATTTAATATATACCTATGTATATGTGATATATACACTTATGTATACATCTATCTACATATATACACCTATATTATATATGTATGTATATTATATGTACACCTATATTATATATAATACATATGTATAAGATATATTTTATATATATATACACACACACACACACGCCTCCTAATGGATGAGAAACCCTCCGAACTTTGCAATAACAAAACCAGTGGAAAGAAGTTGCCTTTTGATGGTTAAGAGAATTCTTAGCAAATGTGAACATGCCCATAATCTTCACAGACGTGATTTTTGTTTAATTTCATTAAATAAATGTTAGAAATAGTTGAAAATCTTTGGAATATTGGTTATTTAAAAGAATTCAATATTTTTTTCTCCCCATATATGGTGGTTTGGCACTTAGCATCTTAGACTCCTCCTTGGACTGCAGTGGCCAGAACATGTAAAGCCACATTTCTCAGACTTTCTTTCAGCCAAGGGTCTAGCCATGAATTACATTCTGCCAATAGATGAATTAGAAAGATCTGGAAAGTGAACGTGAGATAAAGCTCCCTTCCTGCTCTTTGATGTTTTCTACTGCCTAGCAAGGTCAGAGACACTTGAGGCAGGAACAGTTGGGGTGGGCAGTGGGTTCCCTACTGCAACAGCATGGCAGTGTTTGGTCACCAGATTCATGGATGCTGAGAGGTATTTATGGAAGTAGGGGGTGCAGCAGTGATAGTGGCAGCCTCCTGATCCCTGCGCCATGACTTTGTAGGTGGCCTTCTGATTCCTTGCCTCTGAGGCCACGGCAGAGGTAGCCAGTCCCTTGGGAAGCCAGTTTGGCAGTGTGGATCTGTGCCTAAACCCCTCCTCACAGTATTGTGTATAGCAGCGAAAGGGCATAGTGATGAAGGAGCCATCCCGGATGTCAGAAGGCAGCAGCCGGTCCAGCTCCCAGACCTCTAGGGAAGGCATGCTGGGAGAGGGTAGCATCCCAGACAGAATAACCCAGTGCTTGGGCCACTTTGCCATCAGGAAGGGAGCAGCTCTGTCTTTGAAAGGCAAGAACATGGTGACCAGGAGCAGAGGAGTGGCAGCTCATTTGGTCCTCTCCCATGGGGCAGGCCAGGAAGCTCAGAATGACTCATCACTTCTATCAGAGTCTTTCGTAAAGTTCCTGAACGTTGTAGTTCTGAAGATGTCCTCATGCAGCCCTGGTCTAACTGGAAGCCAAGCTCCATTTAGAAAGAGGAAGCTGTAGAATGTGCAGGGTAAGAAGCACCTGACTTGGAGGTGTAGACCTGTGCAAGCCCTGCTTCCAGTGTTCACTAGCTGAGTGGCTCTGGCCTGTTTCTGGCAAGCTTCCTCCTCTGTAGATTTTGGTCATTCCTACCACATGGTGAACCAAATATAGAGAAAATAGACTCAGTATTTGGAAGAGGATATAGCTGAATTATATATACTTCACCATGGAAGCTCATGGTGAGGTTTAGATATAATTGTGGAGAGTTGGGAAAAAAGAGGACAGAAAATGAGGGGTGCAGAAGGAAGAGGTTCAGGCTTTCTCCCAAATCCTGGTTTTTTTCATAAGAATTACTCTAGCCCTGACATCCATCTGCTCCATGCAACACACAGGAACATTACTACTCTAGTTGTAATTTAGCCAGTGCTGGGTCTCTCCCTGGGTCCCAGCACTCCTCTGCTTTGTGCAGAGAGCAGACTCCTGGCCATGGAGCAACTGCAGCTAGCATTATGTCAACTAGGGCACCTGGTAGGTGTGGTGTGCTTTCAGGCTTTGTTGATCTTTGGTGGTTTGTGGGTTTTTCTGGTTTGTGTTTGTTTGTTTGTTTTGGAGACAGAGTCTCGCTCTGTGACCCTGGCTGGAGTGCAGTGGTACGATCACCGCTCATGCAGCCTTGAACTCCTGGGTTTAAGCGATCCTCCTGCCTCAGCCTCCCAAGTAGCTGGAACTACAGGCATTTGTCATCACACCTAGCTAATTTTTTAATTTTTCTGTAGACACGAGGTCTCACTATATATTGTCCTGGCTGATCTCACCCTTCTAGACTCAAGCAATCCTCTTGCCTCAGCTTCCCAAAGTCCTTGGATTACAGGTGTGAGCTACTGCACCTGGCCTGTTTATTATAATACACTCTCATCCACATCCTGGGTAATTTTAAGTAGAGTGCATATGTTGGGAGGGCCTCAGAGGACTCTGGGCACACAGTCCGTCCCTCCCTCATACAGGTCCTGTCCGGTAGCCTCAGATTCCTTGCTTTCCCTAGGACAGTGCTGTGTTTCTAAATCTATCTGAGATTCATACAGAAATGAGTCTCCCCATGAGATGGACAAATAAATGGAGGCAAAAGCTAGCCTCCCTCTCAAACCCCAAGTCAAATAAAGAAGAGATGGGAAGGAGCCATCAGATGGGAGAACACAGGGCTGCCTCACTTTACCAGGCATCCTTGTACAACCAGTGGTGACTGGCAAGAGTCAGAGCTGGGGTGTAATCAGTAACTTGAGAGAGAAGCGTTGATCTGCTTCCCAGGAGCCTGCCTGTGCCCTGGCGTCCTCCGACTCTGCTGCTTCACTCTACTAATCGTCATGCCACGTGACGTGGGTGGGCCATCACAAGAGCTGACATCTGCATTTTTCCATCCCCTGGCCTATTTCCACAAATATACTTGGTGCCCCATCACCTAATAGAACCTCTCTTCCCTGATCCTTACCTGAAGCTAGTACCCTATGTCTCTCCTCCATCCTGAAGTCCTCCGGAGAGGGGAGAGGAATCTCCCTGCTCTGCTAAAAATGCACTCAGTCCTTAACCCTTTACTTAACGCTTTGCGTGACGTTTCTTTTCTGTTCCTTTTTTTTTTTTTTCAGACGGAATCTCACTCTGTTGCCTGGCTCGAGTGCAGTGGCGCAATCTCGGCTCACAGCAACCTCCGCCTGGCGGGTTCAGGTGATTATCCTGCCTCAGCCTCCCGAGCAGCTGGGATTACAGGCGCCTGCCACCATTGCGTGGCAGTTTCTAACCGTTGCAGTTTTCCACAGGAATTTTCGCGTGCCAGCCACATCGGTTGCTCCTCCCAGCGTGAACCTCTCAGCCTCCGCCTCCTCTGGAATCCCTTCCTCACTTCCGCTCGCTTTCTTGGGGCCCTCTGCCTTCTCTCCCTCTCCTTCCTCCCTCCCTGCAACTCCCGTCCTGGCAGCTGCTGTTCTGTCCTCCCGTTGGTCATCTCTCCTATTCCCACACCCCAGTTACCAACCCCAACTCCTCCTCATTCCAGTCGCACGTGTTCATGTGCCTTCCGGCAGCTGTACCTGAATATTCTGGCGCACCTAAAGCTCAGAAAGCGTACAATATTTGTGTCCTAGGAGGGCTCTAACAAAATGCCACAAACTGGGTGGCTTAAAACAACAGAAATGTGGTCGGGCGCGGTGGCTAACTCCTGTAATCCCAGCACTTTGGGAAGCCGAGGCAGGCGGATCACGAGGTCAGGAGTTCGGGACCAGCCTGAAACTAACATGGGGAAGCCCAGTCTGTACTGAAAATACAGAAATTAGCCGGGCGTGGTGGCACATGCCTGTAATCCCAACTACATGGGAGGCTGAGGCAGGAGAATCGCTTGAACCCAGGAGGCGGAGGTTGCACTGAGCCAAGATCAGGCCATTTCACTTCAGCCTGGGCGACAGAGCAATACTCTGTCTCAAAAAAAAAAAAAAAAAAGAAAAGAAAAAAAAAAAGAAATGTATTGTCTCGCATTTCTGGAGGCCAGCAGTCTAAGATGGAGTTGTCAGCAGGGCTATGCTCTCTCTGAAGGCTATCCTGGAGGACCCTCCCCTGCCAGTTGCCAGCTTCTGGTCTGGCTTGTAAACGCATCACTCCGACCCCTGCCTCTGTTGCCATGTGGCACCCTCCCTGTGTGTCTCTGTGCCTGTCCAACTCCTCTTTTCTTATAAAGATAACTGTCATATTGGATTCAGGGCCTATCCTAATCCAGTATTACCTTGTCTTAACTTGATTACATCTAGTAAGGTCACATTCACAGGTTCTGGGTGGACATGAATTGGGGCAGGGGGACAGACACTATTCAACTCAGTCCAGTGAGGCAAGAGCACCAAGAGGCCTGCGTTCCTGTCCTAACATCCCTTTTTCTCCTTCCTTCATCTGTGAAATGATTATCTGGATTGGACTCACTGGTGTGCAGACCCCTCCAGCTCTGTCTTTCCAATCTTTTTTAACAATCACCAACTTCTCTTTTTTTTTCTTTCTTTCTTATTAAGACGGAGTCTCTGTTACTCAGCACAGTGGCATGATCTCAGCTCACTGTAACCTCTGCCTCCCAGGTTCCAGCAATTCTCCTGCCTCAGCCTCCCGAGTAGCTGGGATTTACAGGCACCCGCCACCACTCTCGGCTAATTTTGTTTTTTTTGTTTGTTTGTTTGTTTGTTTTGGGGGGGTGGGTTTGACACAAAGTCTCACTGTGTCGCTCAGGCTTGAGTGCGGTGGTGCGATCTCAGTTCACTGCAACCTCTGCCTCCTGGGTTCAAGCGATTCTCATGCCTCAGCCTCCCGAGGAGCTAGGATTACAGGCACCTGCCACCACGCCCGGCTAATTTTTGTATTTTGGTAGAGACAGGGTTTCACTATGTTGGCCAGGCTGGTCTCAAACTCCTGACCTCAGGTGATCCACCCGCCTCAGCCTCCCAAAGTGCTGGGATTACAGGCATGAGCCACTGTGTCTGGCCTAGTTTTTGTATTTTTAGTAGAGATGGAGTTTCACCATATTGGCCAGGCTGGTCTCAAACTCCTGACCTCAAGTGATCCGCCCACCCCAGCCTCCCAAAGTGCTGGATTACAGGCATGAACCAGTGTGCCTGGCCACCAACTCTAATGCCATGTTTTCCCCTTGCATTTACCTCCTTTTTAGCAACCTGTAGCCAAGCATAGATTCATCTCTCTCTTTTTTTGATTCTTAGATCCTATTAGCCACATCTGGATCCAGCCTCTGAGATAGCATCATCTATAGCTATGGTGACTCTGTAATTTATCATCCAAACTGGGACACTTTTTGAGAATGAAAAGGGTCACTGTTAACAATTCCACCAGGACAGAGGGTATAAACTGAGACTATCCTGGGAAAACCCCGACATAGGGTCACCTAATTAGAGCCAGACCTTGCTTGTCGTCCCCAAAACCATGTCCCTCAACCTATGGCCCTTGTCTCTTCTTATATCCTGTTGAAAGGGAAGACTCTCCACATCTCCACTGTTGAAATGATGCCCAACATTCGTTTCTCAACTCAGACACCTCATCTTCCATGAAGTCTTCTCTGACCCCTGAAATGTAAGAGGAACCCTGGAGCTCTTCCTTGCCTCTTCCACAGCTCTTAGAACCTTGCACTTTACGTTGCAACTCTGGAAGCCATGCCTTGGCACTCCCATTACACTCTAAGTTCCTTGAATACACACAATGAATAAACAGTACATATTATTAAATGAGTCAGGGCCGGGCACGGTGGCTCAAGCCTGTAATCCCAGCACTTTGGGAGGCCGAGACGGGCGGATCACGAGGTCAGGAGATCGAGACCATCCTGGCTAACACGGTGAAACCCCGTCTCTACTAAAAATACAAAAAAAAAAAACTAGCTGGGCGAGGTGGCAGGCACCTGTAGTCTCAGCTACTCGGGAGGCTGAGGCAGGAGAATGGCGTAAACCCGGGAGGCGGAGCTTGCAGTGAGCTGAGATCCGGCCACTGCACTCCAGTCCAGGCAACAGAGCAAGACTCCGCCTCAAAAAAAAAATAAAAATAAAAAAAAAATAAATGAGTCAGAGTTTCTTTGGAAATAGAGCTTCATCTTCCTATATAAATAACAGCATGAAAATATTGCAGACGTCCATGATTCCCAGGGAGTTAAGAACACGCTGCACCTCAGAACTGGAGCTTCTGAGCAGTTTGTGGAGTAGAGAGAAAAAGGTGACTTTTTTTTTCTTCCAAAGCATATCTCACAAACACTAAATTAGGGAGCTACCTTTCTTTTCTTTTTTCTTTTTTCTTTTTATTTTTTTGAGATGGAGTCTTGCTCTGCTGCTCAGGCTGGAGTGCAATGGTGTGATTCCGGCTTACTGCAACCTTCACCTCCCAGGTTCGAGTGATTCTCTCGCCCCAGCCTCCCGAGTAGCTGGGATTACAGGCATGTGCCACCACGTCCGGCTAATTTTTGTATTTTTAGTAGAGGCTGGTTTTCACCAAGTTGGCCAAGCTGGTCTCAAACTCCTGACCTCAAATGATCCACCCACCTCAGCCTCCCAAAGTACTGGGATTACAGGTGTGAGCCACCGTGCCCAGCCAGGGGGCTACCTTTCTTAGGACAACATGGAGTTACAAAGCTGGGGACCTGGAAGAGAACTAGAGTATGATATAGTCTATAAGTCCTTTCTTACAGGTGGACAAAAGAGATCCAAGGTAAAGTAACATGTCCAAGGACACAAAAGTGGTTGGCAGCAGAGCTTAGATAAAACCCCAGGTGTGTCATTCAATACATTTACTCACCTTTGAAATAAACTCAGAGCCTGATAAAACTCCTTTATTGCTATCATTTGTCGTATCTCAGATGCCTGCTCTGTAAAAATCAATAGTCATCAATTCTCCACTCTGGTTAGCTTCACCTGACACAGCACATTAGCACATGGTCACATTTGTACAGTTTTGTGCTGAGCTCTATGCGCAATGAATAAGAGAGTTCATTGACCACGATCCTCCAGGCAGCAAAGTCGCTGTATTTCCCTGCCTCGAATAGACGACTGAGCAGAGAAGAGGCCCCTCTGTAGGAGAATGGAGATGATATCGCATAAAAATAGCAAGCATGTGCTTTGGAGACAGATCAGGATTGAGTAAAACCTACTGCTTCCAAGAGCTGCCCTTGTGAGAAGCAGCTCGTTTGCAGTTGGAAGCACCAACCACTGTGGTTTTCCATTTGCGTTCCAGTGTTTTCTCTGTCCACAGCATCTAATTATGCCTGGCTGGTCTCTCCTGACTTGAGTCATATGTGTCTCTTAAGTCTGGACCTCTGTTTCAACTGCTGTTGGGGGGCAATTGCAGAGTGATTGTGAATTTGCAGGAGAAAGATGTGCAAAGGGGGCCAGGTTGCCACCTACCAAAGCAGGGATGAAGTTAGCACTGAGAGTCTCTCAGGTGGGAGAGAAGGGTTAACAAAGGATCTCCATTTGGTGGCCTGTCTCCATAGTCCTTCAGAAACATTGGGTAGCAGAGAGGAACTCTGGGAGTGGCCTCAGAGAGCAGCCAGATCTTCCCCCTCCTCTCAGGCTCCCAGGATGAACCCTTCAGCTACTGTGTTGGTGGATGAAGCCCCAGTATCTGAGACTCCCAATGTGGCTGTGCTAGAATGGGCAGTATGATACCTTTTCCCTACATCAAAGCTCCAGGCTATGGGAAAATTCAGCCACATGCACACTGTGAAGTTTTTAATTCTGCTTTGTTAATTTCCATAGTCCCACTTGATGTAATAAACACATCCTTCTCAATTGAGCCCAAATGTGGTAATTCATAAAATTTGTCTATGTAGTAAGATGCTACGTAGCAGTTTGCCGCAAGAAATCTGCCTACTCAGGACAGATTTTCAAGAATCAGGACATTTGGTGAACATAATCAGAAAGAGTATTTTTAGTCCAGTTTTTAAGACTAACCAGCTCTATGCAACCAGTTTGGAAAATAGTCTGGCAATATCTAGTAAAGCTGCATATACACATGACCTATGACTCAGCAGTTCTACTCCTAATATATACCCCAGAAACACCTACTTTGTGCACCGAAAGACGTTCACAAAAATGCTCATAGCAGCACAATTCACAATAGTCCCAAACTGGAAACAACCCAACTGTTCATCAGTAGCAGAATGGATAAATAAATGGTGGTATGTTCACATAATGCAATGTGACACAGCAACCAAAAGGAATGATTCTCAACTTTGGACAACAACATGGTTCAATATCACAAACACAATGTTGAGCAAAAGAAGCCAGACACAAAATAGCAGACCATATGATTCATTTAACATACAGTTCAAGAACAAAAAAAGCTAATTGGTAGTGTTAGAAACCAGCACAGTCATTACCCTTGTGGCTGCAGGGAAGCGTGAGAAACCTCCTGGGATTCTGGTTGTATTCTGGGTTTTTTAATTTGGTGTGTTCACTTTGTGGAAGTGCATTGAACTGGACACTTACAATTTCTACACTTTTTATAACATATATAAGTCAATAAATAACTATAAATGTAGAAATATTTATATATTCTGGAGAAAAAATATAGTAAATATTTGTTTAATTGATTGAGGAGGAAGCAGGGAATAGCAGGAAAGTTTAAAGTTTACGGGAAAGGTAAACTTTGAAGTCAGAGCTCCTGATTTATCACCTACTACCTAGCTGTGTGTCCTTGGAAAAATTACTTACCATCTCTGAGTCTGGTTCTCAATTATAAAATGAACACGAAGAATTCCTGCATCACAGAATTGAATGAGAAATTACAGAAGGCACCTGATATATATTAATGCTATTATACATATATAGACTACTGCTATATATATAACATATAATACATATAATAGTGATATACATATATGCCAAACTGCCGATTTCCCCTTAGAGTTTGGCTAATATTTGTCAGCACTTACTGTAGCCATAGACAGTCACCCAAGCTGGAGTGCAATGGCACGATCTTGGCTCACTGCAACCTCTGCCTCCTGGGTTCAAGCAATTCTCCTTCCTCAGCTTCCTGAGTAGCTGGAATTACAAGCACCCACTACCACGCCTGGCTAATTTTTGTATTTTTAGTAGACATGGGATTTCACCATGTTGGCCAGGCTGATCTCGAACTCCTGACCTCAGGTGATCCACCCGCCTTGGCCTCCCCAAGTGCTGGGATTACAGGCATGAGCCACCATGGCTGGCCTGCCATAGAGATTTTTCATAGCATGTTTATGTTCACCAAAGATCTGTCTCTTAATCAGCAGTTACTCTTAATCGGCAGTTAATTCTGCTTTTTAAGTGTCCTCTGGCCAGGTGCAGTGGCTCACACCTGTAATCCCAGCACTTTGAGAGGCCGAGGTGGGCAGATCAGCTGAAGTCATATGTTCAAGACCAGCCTGGCCAATATGGCGAAACCCCATCTCTACTAAAAGTACAAAATTTAGCCGGGCATGGTGGCGGGCATCTGTAATCCCAGCTACTCGGGGAGGCTGAGGCCCAAGAATCACTTGAACCCTGAAGGCAGAGGTTGCAGTGAGCTGAGATCACGCCACTGTACTCCAGCCTGGGCAACAAAAGTGAGACTCTATTTCAAAAAAAAAAAAAGTCCTTTTTTTTTTCCAAAAATCAAAATCTTTTTGATAAATGCAAGTATATAAAATCAGGACATAAACATGATTTGCTCAGTTTAATGAACTTAATTTTAAGATATAGATCAATTCAAATTCTCATCAACTGTGTCACATCCATAAAAGTTACTTTAAGGGCATTAGCAGTCTCTCAAAATTGATCAGTTTGGCACAAGTAAGCCATGTTTCTCTTAAAAGGCTTGTGCACTCACCCAGGCACAAGGGTGTTACAGTCGAGCACATTTACACAGGTAGAAACAGAATGCCTTCTTGTAGCTTTGCTGTATTCCCCTCTGTCCTTCTGTCCCTGTCCTAGGATAGCAGGGAACTCGCTTAGTTTCAATGTCTCTCCATTCCTGGAAGTTGGTGGCCAAGTCATCCTAAAAAATGGCAACTTGATAACTTTCCAGCACTTTCAGATATCTTATCTCCTTTCCTTCTTAGGGCTGTTATTAAGGAGTAAGCTGGAGAAATGCTTACTCCTTTTTATATGATAGTTGGCTAATTTTATATGATAATTTTATGTGATAGTTTATATGATAGTTGGCTCCATTTTTTGCTGCACCCCAAGAGAGTTGATTAATGGTAATAATATCAGCAGGAAGGGGGTGGGACCCAGGACTCTGTCCTTGACTTAGGTTCAACTCAACTCTTTTTTTTTTTAATCAACTATTAGAAAAAGTCCTTGCATGCAGATTTATCAACCTCTTGGAAGACAAAGCTAGGGGGAGTCACTTTTTAGAATGTTAAATTTCAATTTTTTTTTTTTTTTTTTTTTTTTTGAGATGGAATTTCCCTCTTGTTGCCCAGGCTAGAGTGCAGTGGCACGATCTTGCCTCACGGCAACCTCTACCTTCCGAGTTCAAGCGATTCTCCTGCCTCAGCCTCCCGAGTAGCTGGGATTACAGATATCTGCCAGCACGCTCAGCTGATTTTGTATTTTTAGTAAGACAAGGCTTCTCCATCTTGGTCAGCCTGCTCTCGAACTCCCAACCTCAGGTGATCCACCCACCTCAGCCTCTCAAAGTGCTGGGAATACAGACGTGAGCCCATGCACCTGGCCTCAAAATTATTTTTAAAATCTTTAAAAGTATAAAATTTTACCCTTAAGTCCTAAACATTAGGGATTTACTGGACAGGACTCAGCACTCCCAAGCAGATAAAACTTCACATGGCACTGTCCTCGCCCCCCAAACTTGGCACAAACTCCAGCTCCTAGAACAATTTTCCCTGGCTCTCTTCACCTGGATAGTTGCTGCTTGTCTTTCCAGTCCCCATTTAGATGTCACCTCCTCTGGGAAGCCATCCTGACCTCACAGGTTTGCTTCTAGTTGCTGAAGCCAAAAACCCTGGAGTCGTTCTTAAGTCCATGTCTTTCACACAGAAAATTCCATCAATCAAGAGTCATGCCAGCTCTACCTCCAAAATGTTGCTTTCCAATATACAGTGGAGCTGTATGTATTCTTTTTAAATGTCTAACTGGATTATTTATGGTTTTATTTATTGTGCTTATTTGTTTGTGTTTATTGTCGGTTTACCCCCGAAAAATGTGTCTCAAGAGAGACAGAACTCCAATCTGTTTCCTCATGCTTCCCAGAATCTACAGCAGTCCCTAAGACATGGTAGAAACCTCAAAAGTATTTATTTTTTATAAATGAACAGATAAATGTTCGGCCCTCCTGGATCACCCTGAATTCTCTCATCAAAGGACTTTGTATCCTGCCGTGTAATTGACAGAGGTTTGTTTCTACATAAAAACCTGTCTTTTGGCCAGGTACGGTGGCTCACACCTGTAATCCCAGCACTTTGGGAGGCCAAGGTGGGCAGATCACCTGAGGTCAGGAGTTTGAGACCAGCCTGACCAACATGGAGAAAACCCATCTCTACTAAAAATACAAAATTAGCCGGTGTGGTGGCACATGCCTGTAATCCCAGCTACTCGGGAGGCTGAGGCAGGAGAATCGCTTAAACCTGGGAGATGGAGGTTGCAGTGAACCGAGATTGCGCCATTGCACTCCAGCCTGGACAACAAGAGCGAACCTCCATCTCAAAAAATAAAAATAAGATAAACCTATCTTTTAATTACACCTTTGGCCACGAATGAATTCTAGTTGTCATGTAATGGTTTGACCATTTCACTGGACTACAAACCACAAAGAGCCCGTAGCTGGTCAGCCTGGCTGACTGCAGTACCCCCAGCACTTTGGGACAGTGCTCTGTAGAGAGAAATAGCACATGCATTAAGTGCCAGACACTCTTCTGTGTTTTACAGGCACTAATTCATTTAACCCTCACAAGTATTCAATGAGGTGGGTATTACTGCTGTCTATACTTTCTAGATAAAGGAATTGAGGCCCTAAAAAGTTAGGAAATGTATACAGTGGCACATAGCAAGAGATGGATCTTGGATTCTGACCTAGGAAATGTGGCTCCAGAGCTCAAGTTCTAAACTACTATGCTGAAGTGCCTCATCTTCACAGGACACTCAATAAAAATTGTTTAATAAATACATCCATGAAATATAGCTGCCAAAAAGAGAAGAAGGCATTCTTAAGCTGCATTAATAAAGTGTCAAGATAAGAGAGGCTGTTATAAGCCACATATATAATTTTAAATTTTCTAGTAGCCGCCTTAAAAAATGTAAAAGGAAAGCGGTGAAATTCATGTTAATAATGTATTTTATTTATCCCAATTTCTCCAGCGTAGGGTACATGTCAGCTCCGTTCACGATGACTCCTTTTCAAAAGACATTAGTCAACTGAAGTGGGTCTGAAGACTTAAACCACAAAGGCAATGAATCTGGAATTTATGAACAGTCAGTGAAACTTCTCAGCCTTTGAAGAGTTGGGGTGGGAATTCAGGATCTCCCTTCAAATCTAGGGATTCCTGTGGGAGTAGGACTCATCTGGTGTGGTGGGGCCTGAGGGCAGAGCTGAGGGATGAGGGTTAAGTCCTAGAAAGGCAGATTTCAGTTCCCTGCTAAGAAGGAACTAGTTGTTAGAAATATGCAAAATTTCAAAACCCAAGGTTCCTAGCAACGGATGAATGGATAAATGCAATGTGCTCCATACATACAATGAAATCTTATTCAGCCTTAATGAAATTCTGACATATGTTACAACATGGATGAACGTTGAAAACATGATGCTAAGTGAAATAAGCCAGTCACAAAAGGACAAATATTGTGTGATTGCACTCACCTGAGGTACCTAGAAGAGTCACATTTATAGAGACAGAAAACAGAGTAGGGGTGACCAGGGGCTGGGAGAGTGGGAGAATGGGGAGTTAGCGTTAATGGGTGCAGAGTTTTAGTCTGGGGAGATGAAAATGTTCTAAAGATGGTGGTGGTGGTGGTTGCACAGCAACATGAATGCACTTAATGCTGCTTTATTGTACATTTAAGAATGGTTAGAGGCCGGGCACTGTGGCTCACACCTGTAATCCCAGCACTTTGGGAGGCCGAGGCAGGAGGATCAAAAGGTCGGGAGTTCGAGACCAGCCTAACCTACATGGTGAAACCCTGTTTCTACTAAAAATACAAAAATTAGCTGGGCATGGGGCGCATGCCTGTAATTCCAGCTACTCAGGAGGCTGAGGTAGGAGAATCACTTGAACCCAGTAGACAGAGGTTCTACTGAGCCGAGATCAAGCCACTGCAGCACTGCGGCCTGGGCAACAGAGCAAGACTCCATCTCAAAAAGAAAAAAAAGTGGTTAGAATGGTAAACTTTATGTTGTGCATATTTTGCCACAATTTAAAAAATGGAAAAATTAAGTTTTTAACCTATTTATGCCTGAGGTTATGCAATTTTTTGAATTTTTGCAACCAGACCTTGGTGATGACCTTGAGCAGTAGGATAGAAATAACTCCCACGTGCTTAGCATTGCAATTATGGAACTCTAGGCTTAAATGGGTTAATAAAAAATAAACAAATAAACAAGGCTCTGCCCTGTGAGACAATGGCAGCAAATGAGCTGAGGCAGAGGTTAAAGAAAACGCAGGGACATTCTTGAATTTGGGTGGGAGTTAGACAGGTTGGCCCTTCAGGTCCTTTTTAATTTTTGAGTTTTTAGTTGCCTGTTTTGAACATTTGTTGAGCACTCAGTATGTCAGTGACTATGTTAAGTATGAAGTATATCATTGACTTTCTGCCACTGCCTGAGACATCACTATGATAGGCCTCATTTTACATACAAGGAAACCCAAGCTTAGAGTTCTCAAGCAATTTGCTCAAGGCCTGCCACATTCTAAATGTAAGGAAGAAGGGCAGAAACTCCGGAGACAGCACCAAGTTACAGGGTGTGGATTTCACTGATGGGGAAACCTAGAGGGTTCCGTGACTCACACAAGACTATGCAGAGCTGGCATCAGGGCTCGGGTCCTTCCTGCTGTCTGGGGCTCCTCAATGACTCTATGCTCCCTCCCCACTCTTTCCTCCTCTGCTCGGGGCATCAAATGCTTTATGTGGACATCCTGTTTGGTCACAGAAGGCTCTAACTGTCCTCAGGAAGTCACGTGCCCAGCCTCTGAGAACACTGCTGGGCCAGGATGTCTCATGAGAGACATAAAGACTGGGCCAATGTTGGTGGCACCATCGCTGTCCTTTCAGAGTCCAATTTTCTGGTTAACAAGTAAGTTACCTTGTTATTTTCATCACAACTTCCCATGTCAAAACCTCAGTGCCCCCTCATTTAAAAGGCAGTTGTAAATGATGGTTTGAGAACACAGGCTGTTCCAGAAACCCAGTGCCCATTTTAATTTGATGAGCACCGTGCTTTGTGTTTGATATGGTCTGTTGGTGCTTTGAAGCAGAGTCTAGACAGTAGAAATAGAAGTCAAGCCACATTATGCAATATTACACTTTCTAGTAGCCACCTTAAAAAATGTAAAAGGAAGAAGGTGAAATTAATGTTAATAATATATTTTATTTAACCCAATTTATCCAAAATAATTACTGATGAGATTTTTGCATTCTTCTTTCATGCTGTCTTTGAAGTCAGTATATATTTTATATATAGTTACATCACATCTCAATTCAGCCTAGCCATATTTCCAGTGATTAATAGCTACATGGAGCCTGTGACTACCAAATTAAACAGTGCAGGTCTAGTCTCTTTTTTTTGAGACAGGGTCTCACTCTGTTGCCCAGGCTGGAGTGCAGAGTGGTGCGATCATGGCTCACTGAAGCCTCCAACTCCTGGACTTAAACAATCCTCCCACCTCAGCCTCCCGGGTAGCTGGGACTACAGGCATGTGCCACCACTCCCAGCTAATTTTTTTTTTTTTTTTTTAGTAGAGACGAGGTTTCGCCACGTTGCTCAGGCTGGTCTCAAACTCCTGGGCTCAAGCAATCTGCCACCTCAAACTCTCAACGTGCTAGGATTACACTGTGCCCAGCTTAGGCACTTTTTTCAAGGAGTTTGAAATATAAAAGAGAAATAAGGGAGTTAGATCAAGTGAAAATGTTACTTAGGATGAGATGCTGATCATACATGTCACCTATGGGGGATAGAGAGGGGAGCGACTAAAGGTGGAAGAGAAAGGAAATAAATAACGGTGCCTTCTCCAGGAAGATGCTTGACTGGGGTGGATGGAGGCGGTAGGAGTACAGAAGGTGTGCTATCAAGGGTCAAGACAAGGGCAAGCTTTGGGGCCAGTGCTGATCAAGTTCTTCTTCTTCTATAAGAAACTTAACCTCTGTAGAAACTCTTCTATAAGAGGACTCAAAATCATTTTACTCTTTTTATAGGATTTCTAGTTTTCACCCTTATTTCCTTCTCTCCACCCTGTTGCCCCCCATTTACCCAATTGCCATCATTGTGATATCACAACAAAATAGTTAGGACTCATATCACCTACAAACCCATCCCAGGTGCCACTGCTCGACTATGGGACTTGGAGAAAATCAGCTTCCTTCTATGACTCCAGCTTCCTCCTTAGTAAAATGAGATGGTCGAACTATTCATGTATTCATTCATTCAGTCAGTCAGTCAGTCATTCTGTAAGTATTAAGTGCTTAATAAACACCCCCACGAGGTTCGAGCTGCTCTCTGATTGTCACCTCCCTCTGATTCTGCTTTGTGTTCCCTGTGTCTCCTGGGTAACCCTCGCTCTGCTGCCATTTGCTGGGTCTGCCAGGTTGAAATTTTCTGTTCCCAAGCCAAACCAGAGGCTCCTCAGGCAACCCAGATAGTCCCTGCTAGTGACCAAGAAAGAGAGGAGACTGTATTAGTCCATTCTTTCACTGCTATAAAGATACTACCTGAGACTGGGTAATTTAGAAAGAAAAGAGGTTTAATTGACTCACAGTTTCACATGGCTGGGAAGGCCTTAGGAAACTTACAATCATGGCGCTGGGAAGCAGGTATGTCTTACAGGGCAGCAGGCAGGAGAGCGTGTGTGTGAAGCGAAGGGGGAAGAGCCCCTTATAAAACCATCAGATCTCATGAGAACAGCATGGGAGAAATTGCCCCCATGATCCAATCACCTCCCACCAGGTCTCTCTGTCAACACCTGGGGATTACAATTCAAGATGAGATTTGGGTGGGGACACAGAGCCGAACCATACCAGAGAGGGAATGATCACTGACAGGATGGGCCACAGCTGTGCCCGCTGCACTTTTCCTCTCAGGAATTTTCTCAGTACGGTGACCTCCTTAGCTTCCATTTGGAGGTTTTGGCCAACATTCGTCTGAGCTCTTTGAACTATTTGCCACAGCACTGGGAGCGTAGGAGAGAAGAAGGTAAACATAACAAAAATCCCCAATCCGGTCTTTGTTCCTGGAAACCTGATTTATCAGTTAGTACTTAGGGGGCCATGGAGTGGTGCCCCTCATAACTCTGGCAATGAGGGAAATTTGGCTTTCCTCTGACAGTCAAAGCTGAGAGTTTGTATAGAGTACATCAGAGCTGCACAGCCACCTGAAAGAGAGGAGGATGCTCAGGTGCATGAAGCCTGACTGATAATGACTTGCAAGTAGCAATGCTTCCATTAGAGAAAGAAAAAAAAAAATGGATTCGTGAAAAAGAGTTTTGAAGTCTGGGAGTAAAAGGAGAGTCACACCTAGAGACCTCAGCAGTGCCTGTCCCCACAGAGATAGGAAAGGGCACAGCCTTGATAAGGCCTGGAAGTCCCACCTGCTGACAGTCTCCTGGAACTGGGACACACAGGGCTCGTGAGCACAGGTGGCATGCCAGTATCCTGTGGTCTTTGGTTGGACAGGTGTATAATGCCCTACTGTTTATACTGATGCTGCGAAATGCCTGATTTATCTAGTTTCCCCTGACTGTGGCTTTGTGCTCACCAGGTAACCATCCAAGCCACCCTTTGGTTTCTACAAGGCTCTCCCTACACAGAGGGAATGTGTCCACGCTCTGGAGCTGGGTTATTTATTCTTCACTGTAAATTCACAAACAGGTTGGCAGTCTAGTTCCATACATTAGTCTTGAGAGTTTGAAAAATATGAACCAGGCCCTGAGACATCAAAGTACTCTCAGAGCACCAACAAAAGCAGAGTTCTAAGTCTGTTTGGTCCACATCCTGCATTATGTGTGGGCAGTCACGAAAGGTGTTCACCCATGTCACCCAGCAGGAAGCAGCCCTGCCTCAGTGGCTACACCCCCAGAGCGGCTTATTTATTGGAGAAATGCTGTCTGAACACTTTGTGTTGGAGGGCACTGAGCTGAGTTTTGGGAATTGCTTTTTTGGTGCCTCTGGGTTTTGCTTTCTAGCATAACTTTTAGAGAAATTAAAATAACCATCCTTTCCTGTCTCTTTTCAAGCCACAAGATGACCTAAATACATGCAGGCTGAAGGCAACCTCAGTGGTCCTGTTCTATCCCTCCCTGCGGTTTTGTGGCCAAGGAGGTTGACTGTAATGAGTGGTTTCCCCTGACGGGGTGGTTCTTAAAATTCAGCTCTGTCTTTGCTCCATGTTACCTCGACGTTAAGAGCAAGAGAGGGCCTCAAAGGCTCTGACTCGGCAGGAGCCTCTGGAGGCAGGTGAGGACAGGCTGCAAGGCAGGTGGGAGAATCAGGTATACAGGCACCCAAGAGTGAAGTCCTCCCTAAGGGGCCAGTTGTTATGGAGGAACAGGAATCCAGCTGGTTTTGGAGGTTCTATCTTTGAGTCCATTTCTGTTTGTGAGTGTTGTGCAGCTGCTCCTGTTGTGAAAATGGCCTTTGGGGGACAGTAGGAGGAAGCTGTTGATCTGTTCATCATTTGCTCACACACCATATTTAACCCTCCTGGGGGCTCCTCCTGGGAGAGCTCAGCTATATTTATCTACCACTGACTTGCCAGGTCCTTTCTGGTTGATTAGAGAGAGGGTGGTTCAGTCCTATATCAGAAAGCATCTGCTCTCAGGCCAGAGCCACATGTATGGAGTGAGATCTCTCAGAGAGGTGGTGGCTATGGTAGGATAAGCTGGGAGTGACCTGTCCCCAGCACACACCCTCGTTAGAACCCAGGGGAACAGAGGCTCTTAAAGGGCCAATATGAGGTACGTTTGTTTCTCCAGTTTGCTTTGATTGTTCAAAACATTGTCTGGTATGATTTTGGCTTAAAGGACATTAAACTGATTATCATATACTGTAAACAATTGAGGACATGGCATTGTCCAGTGGCTACTAATAGGATATGTTCTTTTTATGTTCTCTAGGAGACATTTTATCAACGATAGCTATGCTACATAGATCATTTAGAAGCCGGCACATCCAGCTGTTGCTGAAACAAAGCAGGACTGCATAAGATTCCCTTGATGCTAAAATACAGATTCCCAGGGACCACTCCCAGAGATTCTGATTCTGTAGGTCTAAGGTAGGACCCAGGAACCTGCATTTTAGCAACTCTCTTCACCACTACCAACATCTCCCCTATGCACATACGCACACCAGGTTATTCTGAGGTGAAGTATCAGGGGACCCCACTTTGAGAAAGTCTGTAGAGAGAGTACCAGGCTTATGATCTGCAGGCTTAGATTTGGGAATAGCTGTGTGATCTTAAATAAATTCCTCCACCTCTCTGGGCCACCATTTCTGTGTCTATAAAATGAGGGAACTGATCCTTAAGGCCCTTTCCAGGACCAATATTCCAGGAGTTCAAGCACATTCCCAATGCCCTCCCTATGGGTGTTCCGAATCTCCTATTGTGGAAGTCCAGCACCAGAATGAACTATACCCCAAGGAGGGCGGTCACCTGACTCTCCCATTCAGGATTAGGCCTTTTAGGGGAGACAATGCTATACTCTGATCTCACACAACCCCCTGCTAACTCTAAGTACTTCTCAAGCAGTCATTTATTTTTGCCTTCCAGCAGAGCAAAGGGTGAAACTCGCTTTATTGAAGGGACGTTGAAGCACAGAGAGATGGAAAAGCTCAGAGACATGGACAGCTCATCTCTCCCGAACGCCTGTGCTTCGTGCTGCATAACGTTGACTCCTGAGGAGCTGTCATCTGTCAGAATGAATGGCGGACCCTGGAGGAGACTTATAAACAGGCCAACCCCTTTTTCTTTACTTTTTTTTTTTTTTTTTTTGAGACGGAGTCTCGCTCTGCTGCCCAGGCTGGAGTGCAGTGGCCGGATCTCAGCTCACTGTAAGCTCCGCCTCCCGGGTTCAGGCCATTCTCCTGCCTCAGCCTCCCAAGTAGTTGGGACTACAGGCGCCGCCACCTCGCCCGGCTAGTTTTTTGTATTTTTAGTAGAGACGGGGTTTCACCGTGTTAGCCAGGATGGTCTCGATCTCCTGACCTCATGATCCGCCCGTCTCGGCCTCCCAAAGTGCTGGGATTACAGGCTTGAGCCACCGCGCCCGGCTGCTTCTTTACTATTTTGTTCTGAGCTTTTGTTGCATGTACGTGTCACAGGAGCAATTTGCACAGGCCCTGCATCCTTGACAAGGAAAACTCTCCTTCTTAAAGGAATTTGGAATCTTCATTTTTTGTGTTTTTATTAGATCTGATCATCATCCCCTCCCAGCGAAGTGATAACATCTAATGAGCCATAACTTCCTGGACTCAGAGGCTTGGAATTCAGTTGTGAATCACCACTCACGATGTTACTGTCTGGTGATCGCAGTATGAAGTGACATGCAAATAAGAAAACAAGTCTTATTTGTGAGACTTGAGCTTTGCAGCCCAGTTTTACATTCTCCCTTCCCTTCCCCTTCAGATTTTGCAAAGAATAGGTCTGTGATGACAGCCTCAGCTCTGCACACACCTCCCTGGGCTCCCACTTCTCAGCTGCATAGAGTTGTGACTTTCAGGGGTTATTAATAATCACCTGATCTGTCTTGGAAAATTCTTGTATAAAATCACAAAATCTTATAGAAGATGCTGTACGACTCCAGTTTCTGTTTCAATATAGGGCTATTCTCACATTTCATCTATTGGCATCTAATTTCTGTAACAAGAGCCTTGGGGTCATGGCACAACTTTGGACCTTAGAGAGATCACGGTTTAGCAAGGAATTAAGCTGTTCTTTCCTCTCTATCCTCTACCGCCTCCCAGACTTGAAGCCAGCACTTCAGAACACTACTGAAAATCAGAAAGCGGTAAAACAAACAAACAAAAAGGGCTGGGAAACAGCCAAAATAGGTTTCATAAAGTCTGTGTGCTCTTTGATCTTAGGGAATCCTCTGGTATGAACCCTCAGGCTGATTATTGTATAAACAAACCGAAAAAGTTAATTTCTAAACCCGTGGTGAATTGGAAGAAAAAAGGGTGCTTGAAGGCAGATACTGACAGTACAGATACATAGCAGCCTTCAGAAATGGCAAGGCTGAGAAGGCTAGAACTAGATCCTCTGTGTTCAGAGGCAGGAAAGTAGGTAAAATATTCTAGAAACTATTACAATGTAAAAATTTTTAAGAATTTAAAAGGATAAACCCTCAGCTATCTGAGAAGACTCATTTCCAGAAAGTAGCTATGTTTAACTGGAGTTAAATATTTATTGTCAGTAAGTCAAACCCTTAGAGTATGGCTGGTTAATAGAACATCAGTGAAAAGTGGAAGAGCCATTGACTTAAACCCCCTGAGCAGTCTTGGCTAAGTGAATCTTGGAAGCTTTTTAAAAAATACTTCCAAAGTTCGGGGAGTTATCTAATTTTGCAATAAAAGCTGCCACACAAGCCAGACACAGTGGTTCCCTCCTGTAATCCCAACACTTTGGGAGGCCGAGGCAGGAGAATTGCTTGAGCTCAGAAGTTTGAGCCCAGCCTGGGCTACCAAGGGAGACTCCATCTCTACCAAACACAAAAATAAATATTAGCTGGGAGTGGTGGTGCATGCCTGTGGTCCTAGCTACTTGGGAGGCTGAGATGAGAGGATCTCTTAAGCCTGAGAGGTCCATGCTGCAGTGAGCCATGGTTGTGCCTCTGCACTCCAGCCTGGGTGACAGAGCAAGACCTTGTCTCAAACTTCAACAATAACAAAAAAATCTGCCACCCCTCCCAAATACAGTGCCGTCCATCTAAATGGTGGAGGAGAGAGTGGTCGTATATTTAAGCTAACCTAAAACTAACTTTTTGAGAATTTTTGAAACTTTCCATAATCCTTAAGAAAAACTGTTTTCTTATTACAGACGTGGTAGACAAACATTGTGGAAATTTTAGAAAGTGCAGATAAGAAAAAAGAACAAGCTAAAAGTCACTGATAATTTCATTCCCAAGAGATAGGACTGTGAATGTACAACGCATCCTTCCAGTCTTTTATATTTTAAATTACTTTTAATTGAAAAAGAGACACAAATACATACCCCTTTTAAACAAAAGTGGGCATCATATACAAGACTAAATTACCCACTGACCACCTCCCACAGTTCCAAATCCTTCCCTGTTATTCAGGCGCCCAACCACTCTTGGGAGTTTGATGTGTTTCCTTCCAGAATTTCATATGCATTCATGTATATATATATATATATATATATGTGTGTGTGTGTGTGTATATATATATATATGTGTGTGTATACATATATATAATTTCACATATAAAAATATATATAAGGTTTTTTTTGTGTTGAATAGCATTCAATTATATGGATATACCATATTTTATTTGACCTCTTAAGCTTTTAGCAGACACTAAATATCATTAACAACTTTTCACTACTACCAACAACACTGCAGTAAACATCTGTGTTTTCCTTTTCTCTATTCTAAATTCCTGTGAGAGGAGATAGTGGGTCTGAGGTATGCCCAAATTGTCCTCACCGTTTTAAGTATGAAAGCAGAGCATGAACGTTCCTGTTTCCCTGCAATCTTGACAACCCTTCACCTACCAGATCTTTCAAGGTGGCCAGCTGAGTAAATGTGAACAGTATCTTGCCATTGTTTTCATTGGTATTTGCCTGATAAAAAATGTGTTTGAGCATCTTCTTATTTGTTTGTGGCCACGTGTATTTCCCCTTTTGTGAATTGTCTATGCATATCCTCAGACCATTTTTCTTTCTTCTTGTTCTTTTTTTTTTTTTTTTGAGACGGAGTCTCGATCCTTTGCCCAGGGTGAAGTGCAGTGCTGAGATATCTCGACTCACTGCAACCTCCGCCTCCCAGGTTCATGCTATTCTTGTGCCTCAGCCTCCCGAGTAGCTGGGATTACAGGCGCCCGCCAACACACCCAGCTAATTTTTGTATTTTTAGGAGAGACGGGGTTTCACCATGTTGGTCAGGCTAGTCTCAAACGCCTGACCTCAGGTGATCCACCAGCCTCGGCCTCCCAAAGTGCTGGGATTACCGGCATGAGCCACTGTGCCCATCCCTTAGATCATTTTTCTAAAGGGCATTTTAAAAAATTCATCTGTTGTACTCATTCTTTGCTACATAATTTGCAAAGTTTTCTCCCAGTCCTCAGCTTGTCTTTAACATTGGGGTATCTTATTGTACGGTTCCTTTTTTACTATTTGGATGACATTTATTCACTGACCTAATTAAAATGTTCAGCCTTTTGTTGCATGAGTTTTATTTTCTGTGACCTATTTAAGATCTCCGTTTATTTGGGATCATAATATTTTCTTATACATTTTAAGCTAACAATTTTTAATTTTTATATTGAGGGGCTAGGTTTTTAATTCATCTATAGTATAATTTTGTATACCACATAAGGTAGCTACTTAGTTTTATTTATTTTGTATATGTAGAGTTGTTTCTCTCAATATCACTTATTTTTTTTTATTTTTATTTTTTTGGAGACAGAGTCTCAATCTGTTACCCAGGCTGGAGTGCAATGGCATGATCTCGGCTCACTGCAACCTCTGCCTCCCGGGCTCAAGCGATAATCCTCCCTCAGCCTCCTAAGTAACTGGGACTATAGGCGCCTGCCACCACACCAGACTAACTTTTGTATTTTTAGTAGAGGTGGGGTTTCACCATGTTGGCCAGGCTGGTCTTGAACTCCTGACCTCAGGTAATCCACCCACCTGGGTCTCCCAAAGTGCTGGGATTATAGGCATGAGCCACCACACCAGCCCAATACCATTTATTAAATAGTCCATATTCCCTCACTGATTTGAAACGTTGCCTGCATCATATTCCATTTTTGCAGTATTGTTTCCAGATTTTTTTTCAGAATAATGTTTTATTGACCTAATCCTATTCTAATATTACAACAAAATGGGACTGATTTAACTGCCCTGCAGCAAGAAAATGTGTGTGTGTGTGTGTGTGTGTGTTTACAATGTGCTTCTGTGTTATAACCTGCTATTTTTATTGAAAAACTGCAACAGGAAAATAGAGCGATTCTGGTAGTCACACAATGGAATACTACATAGCAATGAAAAGAAACCAAATCTTAGTATATCAACATGGATACATCTCCCAAGTAAAGCCTTGAGTGTGAAAAACAAATTGTGTTAAAATGTCATGGAGGGTGTCATTTATATAAGGTTCTAAAATCTGTAAGACAATATTTCACACAGTTTAGAAATATTTATGCAGGCCGGGCACAGTGGCTCATGTCTGTAATCCCAGCACTTTGGGAGGCTGAGGTGGGCGGATCACTTGAGAAGTTTGAGACCAGCATGGGGAACATGGTAAAACCCCACCTCTACTAAAAATACAAAAGTTAGTCTTGTGTGGTGGCAGGTGCCTGTAGTCCCAGCTACTCGGGAGGCTAAGGCAGGATCATCGCTTGAGTCTGGGAGGCGGAGGTTGCAGTGAGCTGAGATCATGCCATTGCACTCCAGCCTGGGCAACAGATTGAGACTCTGTCTCCAAAATTAGCTAGGTGTGGTGGCACACACCTGTAGTCCCAGCTAGTTGGGAGACTGAGGCCGGAGAATTGCTTAAACCCAGGAGGCAGAGGGTGCAGTGAGCCGAGATCATGCCCCTGCACTCCAGCCTGTGCAACAGAGTGAGAATCAGTCTCAAAAGAAAAAAAGAAAGAAAGAAATATGAAAAAAAAAAAAACCTAAAAGAAAATTCATGCAAATGAGAGAAACCAAAGTCAGAATTAGAGGTAGATTTACCACGAAGCATATGAAGCTTAAGCTCAGACCCCCTCACATACATGATCCCTTTCAAGGTCCTATACTTAAAATTGATTTTTTAATTTTTTTTTTTTTTTTTTTTTGAGACAGAGTCTCACTCTGTCACCCCAAGCTGGAGCGCAGTGGCACAATCTCAGCTCACTGCAACCTCTGACTCCCAAGTTCAAACAATTCTCCTGCCTCAGCCTCCCAAGTAGCTGGGACTATAGGCATGCGCCATCACACCCGGCTAATTTTTTCATATTTCTTTTTTAGTAGAGATGGGGTTACACCATGTTGGTCAGGATGGTCTCAATCTCTTGACCTTCTGATCCACCCGCCTCGGCCTTCCAAAGTGCTGGGATTAGAGGTGTGAGCCACCACGCCCAGCCTTTGATTTCTTAATTTTGAACTATTTCTTTTTTTCTTAAAAAAAAAAAAAAAAAAAGGCTCTCCTCTTGAAAACTGTAATAGTTTCAGGCCTATCTGTAGGTGGGGGATGGGGAGGAGAGGGGAGGGAAATAGGGAAGAGAAGTGGAGAAGAAAACAGAGCCTGTTCCAAAAGACTGAGAGTTTCTCAATACCATGGTGTTATTGGCCAGCTCTTGGGCACCTGTGCCTGGAACTTATGTTTATTGGAAACCAGAGGGTGGGATCGCAGTTGTATTGGACTTGATTCGCAGTTCAATACCTTGCACAGTGCCAGGTCTAGAGGAGCTGGAACAGAAGCCATCTGATAGTGATCAGTTCCCAGGAATGCCACCGGCTGCCATACTGCACACCTCAACCAATTCTTCCAGCCCTACTGGGCCTTTACACTATCACAGAGCCCACAAAACCCAATCCTTCTGTAGAGACGTTGTCCAGGCCAAAAGCTGAATGCTTTGGGGTTAGATCAAGGAGAAACTAAGGCACTCGGGAGCCCCAAATTTGCTTCAGTTCTTTAACATTCCAGACTTAGTCTCAATCTCTTTTACTGAAAGTTCATACCATTAAAAAAATCAACTGAAACAAAATAAATAAATGACAGTATTCCAACAACAGTCACAGAAATACATACCACGAACATTGTTCCATTAAATATTCCTCCATGACATTTTTAATACTGCATAGTACTACAGTTTATGGACATGGCAATATTTATGGAACCCACCAATATTCTTAGACATTTAGATTGGTTCCAGTTTCTACTCATTAAAGGCGATGCTGTACAAATATTCTTATAGCTAAACCCTGACACACAGCCCTAATTATTTCTTTGGAAAAACATTTCCCGTAAGTGGACTTTATTTGTGAAAGAGTCTGAATGTTTTCCGTTTCTGAGCTATGTTGCCAAATGTACCTCCAAAAAGATTGCGTCAGTTCACACATACACATCAGGACATGACAGCGTCTGCTTCCTCAAACTGAAGCCAATACTAGATGCTTATATTAAACAAAAATACATTGTCCATTGTAGAGACCAAAGATAGTCTCTCATAGCTTTAATGTGTCATCAGTAACAAGACTGAATTGCTATATGTTCACTGAACATTTGTATTTCTTTTTATTTTTATTTATTTATTTATTTATTTATTTATTTATTTGAGATGCAGTCTCGCTCTGTCACCCAGGCTGGCGTGCAGTGTGCAGTGGCACAACCCCAGATAACTGCAACCTCCACCTCCCAGGCTCAAGCGATTCTCATGCCTCAGCTTCCCTAGTAGCTGGGATTACAGGCAAGCACCACCACGCCTGGCTAATTTTTGTATTTTGAGTAGAGACAGGGTTTCACCATGTTGGCCAGGCTGGTCTCAAACTCCTGGCCTCAAGTGATCCGCCTGCCTGGGCCTCCCAAAGTGCTGGGATTACAGGCAACACTTGGATTTCTTCTTGATTAATGTGCTATATACCTGGTTTGTTCTGTCTTCTATTGAGGCATTCCTCTTTCTCTTATGATTAGTAAGAGCCTCTTATCTATTATACTAACCCTTTTCTGTGTATGTTAGTAATATTAATATTTTCCTTTCTACTTTGCTGGTTGACTTCACATTTATTGTGTGTTTTACATACAGGCGTTTTTAGTTAAAAAATCAATGTTTTTCATTTCAGATTCTGTCTTCATTTTTTTTTTTTTTAGTGCCTTTTCCCCAAAGATTACATAAATGTTCACCTGCGCTTTTCCTCAATATTTCCATGGTTATTTTTGAAATTTATTCTAGTCTAAAGGCTAAGGTGGGCCTCTACCTCTTTTTTTTAATCCAAAGACTTCACCATTTCATAAATAAGTCATCTTTTTTCTTAGTGATTTTAAATGGGACTTTTTTTTTTCTTCTGAGACAAGATTTTACTCTGTTGCCCAGGCTGGAGTCAGCGGCGTGGTCACTGCTCACGGCAGCTTTGACCTCCCAGGTGCAAGCAATCCTCTTCTACCTTAGTCTCCCAAGTAGCTGGAACTACAGGCACATGTCGACACACCTGGCTAATTCTTGAAATTTTTGTAGAGATGGAGTTTTGCTATGTTGCCCAAGCTGATCTCAAACTCATGAGTTCAAGCAATCCTCCTGCCTTGGCTTCCCAAGGTACTAAGATTATAGGCATGAGCCACCACGCCCAGCAGAGAGTTTCAATTTTATGCTGCCTTGAGTCTGTTTGTGGGCTTTCCTCTTCCGTTTTAATTGATGTATATTATTTTGCCAGCATTATGTTAATTATTGGAATGATGGTATATATCGTTTCTAGTATTATGGAAAGTCCTCATTGTTTCTTTTCTGGGTTTTTTTTTTTTTTTTTTTTTTTTTGGTTTCTACATTAGTTTGGTTGTACCTGCGTGTTCATTCTTCCAGAATCATTCTAGCAATTCTACTTTTTTTCTTTACTTGTAATATTATGAACATTTTTCATATAATTAATATTTTTTCTTTTAGCCAGAGGTGGTGGTGCATACCTGCAGTCCCAGCAACTCTGGATGCTGAGACGGGAGGATCACTTGAGCCCAGGAGTTCAAGGCTGCAGTGAGCTGTGATGGAGCCACTACACTGCAGCCTGGGCAAGACAGCAAGACCTTGTCTCTAAAAGTAAATGAATAATTTTTTAAAAAACAAAAACGAGTTTAAAATTTTTTCTTAGACTCAAACGTGGTCAGGCCAAACGTGACCAGAAGATGACAGTTGGAGAAAAAAGTGTAAGGAAATACGTACCAAACAGGTAAAATACTAATGGACTCTTGCTCTAGTCATTTTACAAACGGCCAGACCTGAAACTCCTCCGATGGATTCCAAAGCCCTACCACCCAAGGCACAAATTAAAACCTTCTAAGTGAAAGGCATGGATGAGATCTAATGAAAATATGGATAAAGGTGAAAGAAAACACAGGATCTGAAATTAACAGCAACACAAAGACACATAAAATTAAAATGCCTGAAGGAAACTAGAAGAATCATTCATGGTTTTTGTTCACTTTTACTCATTTTTCACTTTTGAAAACAAGCAAAAGTTCTAAATGTTTCTAAGAAGCTACTGACATTTTTTTAGTATATCCTCTAAAATAAGTCTATGGTGTACAGAACTTCTATTTCGGAGAACTACAGCATACCAGATTCCTAGAGTTCATCTCCCTCCCAGCACAGGAATCTCCCTGCAGCGGTTCTTCTGGGGGTGGCCATCCAGCCTCTGCCTGGCTACTGCCTCAGGTGACCCCCTGACACTATGTCATTGAATTCTTTTTGTGTTTAAATAGCTCTTAATTATTAGAAAGTTTTTGCTAGTTTAGAAAGTCAGATTCTCCCTCCCAGGATCCCATCTCCACCTGCCCCTGACTTTAGCCCTGACTGTGCCTTTAGACTCATCAGAGGCTTTCACTGATTTGAGGGTGACTCTTATCTTCCCTGTTCGGTTTTATCTTTCACAGTCTTATTGCTCCTGATTCCTTAAACTATTTTCTTAGGACATAGTTTTAGACCTCTCAACGCCGTGGTGTCTCCTCTGGAAACCTTGCAAAATAGCAAAAAAACCTTGCAAACTCAGAAGTTTCCATCTGAGCTGTGGAGTACATTGAGAGACTCTCATCCCTTACTTTGCATTTTTTTAAATGAATGCTTCTAAGGTTACATTCCTCTCCGAGATGAAAGACTTGGGCTTTAGCTATTATTTGGCCTTGTCAACAAAATAGCTTTCGCTTTTTTCACATAAACTAGAGACCAAATTTCATAGGTAAAGAATGAACTCCCGGCCAGGCACAGTGGCTCACGCCTGTATTCCCAACACTTTGGGAGGCCGAGGCGGGTGGAACACTGAGGTCAGGAGTTTGAAACCAGCCTGGCAACATGGTGAAACCCCATCTCTACTAACGATACAAAAAAATTAGCTGGGCATGGTCGTGGGTGCCTGTAATCCCAAATCCTAGCTACTTTTTTATTTTTTTTAGTTTTTTGAGACGGAGTCTGGTTCTGTTGCCCATGCTGGAGTGCAGTGACATGATCGCAGCTCACTGCAACCTCTACCTCCCGGGCTCAAGTGATTCTCCTGCTTCAGCCTCCAGAGTAGCTGACATTGTAACGTCACTTGTCACCATGCCTGGCTAATTTTTGTATTTCCAGTAGAGGTGACGTTTCACCATGATGATGGTGGGAAGCCTAGCTCGGCTTCCCAAAGTGCTGGGATTATAGGCGTGAGCCACAGGTTTCAGTGAGAGAAGTCTTCAAAGCCAAGGATAGAAAAGGAAAGCCCCTTCCACATAAAAGTGAAGAATCCGGGTTGTGCAATTATGAGTGCTGTGAAAGTTTCCACGCCTAGGGAAGGCGCGTGGCTGCCCATCAAGAAGAAACCCATGGATGTGTCACTCTTAGGGTGTCTTGTTCCAGCCACCAGTCTCTGCACTGGCAGACAGCATGTGATAATCGTGCCCCAGTCACTTGTCAGTCTTGCTTCCTGTTTCTCAGGATTCGCTGGGAGCTGTGAGAGCTTAAACTGCTTAATTTCTGTCTTGTGTATGCCAATGTGCATGCTCAGTCATGCAAATTGGAAATTAACACTCAAGACCCCAGTTACTCTGCGCCTAGTATCCTCGGGTCCTGGAGAGCTTTTGCCAGGGCCCTCCTGGCAGCTTCTCTCTAGTCCACAGCACAGACAGCCTGACCCCCGGGTGCTCCTCCCTACCCTACAAAGCAAATGCTGTCCGCATCCAGGCTGGTTGTGCACGTGGGCAGGAGGCTGTGGTGAGTCCACCGTTAGACCTAGAGGCCTGAGTAGACCACAGCAGAGGTGGCAGATTAAGAAACTGCAAATTGCAGCCTCCCTAGCTGCATCTGATCTGTCCTCTCCTGCTACCTCCAGACTGGAAAGATCAGGAATATTAGCAAATCAGCCCTGCTTGAAATCCAGAAAGAGGCTTACTTACAGAGCTATGCATCTCAATTTCATTGTTATTGTTGTTGTTACCCTCAATCGCTGGCATAGATCACAGAGAGCTGTGTTAGGAAGTAAACCCTGGCTTTGGTGGGAGGGAGGAGGGGGTGGGGGTGGGTGGAAGCTCATGGAGTTTCCATTGGCAGGAGAGGAGCATGGGAATCCTAAGAGTGCCAGTATCTTCCCCAGCCACATTGAAGTCTCTTCAACACATTCATTGTCATTGGGCCCAACCGCCTTCACCTTTTGGGGAGGCTTTCTTTTCTGTAATCTCTCTTTTAGAATGTAAAAACCATTTCGGCATTGATTGCCTATGTCTCCTTACACTGCTATATTTCCTGGTAAATTCAGTCACAGAAGAAATACAAAATGGCCTGCTTTGTCTTTTGCCCACAAATAAGGCAGCAAGGCCGGGCGCGGTGGCTCAAGCCTGTAATCCCAGCACTTTGGGAGGCCGAGACGGGTGGATCACGAGGTCAGGAGTTCGAGACCATCCTGGCTAACACGGTGAAACCCCATCTCTACTAAAAATACAAAAAACTAGCCGGGCGAGGTGGCGGGCGCCTGTAGTCCCAGCTACTCAGGAGGCTGAGGCAGGAGAATGGCGTAAAACCGGGAGGCGGAGCTTGCAGTGAGCTGAGATCTGGCCACTGCACTCCAGCCTGGGCGACAGAGCGAGACTCCGTCTCAAAAAAAAAAAAAAAAAAAAAAAAAAAAAAAAAAACAAATAAGGCAGCAAGAAGGTGTTGGAGAGGTGCTTTCTCTCTCTCTCTTTGGTTCATCCAGCTGGAAGGAAGGTCTCCTTTTGCAAAGTGTACAGTGGAGCACAAGGCCAAGGTTATAAAAATAGATGGGTGAGCTGGGAAGGGTGTCAGCACCCTGCATCCTGCCTGGGACCCAGGCTCAGCTGGGTGGGCCTCAGCCCATGACTCTCCCATGAAAATATGTGACTGGGGAGAAGAGATCTGCTCTGGGAATCTTACCTCTCCTTCCTCCCTGAACTCCAGGAAGCCCTGGGCAGGGGGCAGAGTTGGGAATCAGTCACAGTCCAAGCCCCCTTCCCTTCCCAGTTTAGCCTCCTCTATGGTTTGAGAGCACTGCTGAGCAGTTACCTTACTGTTAGGTAACTTTTCACCTGTACCTGTCTCACCTCTCAAAACTCAGCAGCATCTCTCATGGCTCACCCTGTGGCTCAAGATGAAAAACAACCGTTCTTGAATGAATGAATGAATGAATGAATGAATGAATGAATGCATCTATCCTGCTCACTCCACAAGTTCCTTAGGAGCAGCTGGGCCCTTAAGGGATGTTTCCCCAGTCTAACTGAAACTAGCAAAGCTTTTTCGAATGCTGCAGTAGAGTTGGATGTGTCTTTCTACTCCACTCTGAATCTTTACACCCTGGATTGGAATATCCCTGCAAAAGGGATTCAGAAACTATCCAGTGGTACAACATGTCTCCCTTCCTTTTTTTATATTTTAACATTTTAGCATGGAAAATTGCAGCCAAATACAAAAGAAGAGTGAGCCTCCATATATTCACCACTTGGTTCCAACAAACTCAACTCGTGGCTGATTAGGTATCCCTAGTACTTCATTCATTCATTACTGCTCCCCCCAAAAGAATTACTTTGAAGCAAACAAAACAGGTCATGTCATTTTATCCTTAAATCTACAGTGCATCTCCAAAAGATAGTAACTTTAGTTTTAAATCCTCCATGCCAGGATCTTTGAGACGAAGACTCGAAGCTGCTGAGCTCCTTTGAGATGACGGTCAGCCCTCTATACGACATCACTCCACAGGCACACCAAAATCTTGCTTCCCACCTACCCACCCTATGGCTCCACTCCTTCCCCGATTTTCCAGTACCTTGCTCACAGGGGCACTGGCTACTTAGGAGAGGTGTAAACTCTGAAGCCAGACTGATGTAGACAGAATCTGAGCTCCACCACTTCCTAGCTCTGTGACCTTGAGTAAGATGCTTCACCTCTCTGTGCTTCAGTGCCCTCATCTAAAAGCTAAGTTAATTAGTGCTTACTCATTGGGTTGCCATAGGATTAAAATACATGGAAATCATGTGAAGCAGTGAAACATCCAGACAATGGAATATTATCTGGTGCCAAAACTAAATGAGCTATCGAGCCACGAAAGGGGATGTAAGAAACTGAAATGCATATAATTAGGTGAAAGAACCCAAACTAAAAAGGCTACATGCTGTATATCCCAACTATATGACATTCCGGAAAAGGCAAAACTCTGAAGGCAAATGAAAAGGTCAGTGGTTGTCAGGGGTTAGGAGGGAGGGAGGGATGAAGAGGTGAATCGGAGGATTTTTAAGGCACTGAAACTACTCTGTGTGATACGACCATGCTGGGTACATGTTATGCATTTGTCGAATCCCATTGAACATGCGCACCTAGGGTGAACTCTAATGTAAACCATGGATTCTGGGTAATAATGACTTGTTGATATAGGTTCACTGATTGTAACAAATGCACCATTCTGGAGGGGACTGTTGATAGTTTGGGAGGCTATGCCTGTATAGGAGTCAGGGGTGAATAGGAACCCTGTGCTTTCTGCTCAATTTTGCTGTGAACCTAAAACTGCTCTAAAAAATAAAGTATATTTAAAATATAATAACATGAGACACGTGGAACAGCACCTGGCACAATGGAAGTACCATGTAAGTGGTTTTTAAAAGTATTATTCTTGCAGGCCGGGCGCGGTGGCTCACACCTATAATCCCAGCAGTTTGAGAGGCCGAGGTGGGTGGATCAAGAGGTCAGGAGATCGACACCACCATCCTGGCTAACACGGTGAAACCCTGTCTCTACTAAAAATACAAAAACTTAGCTGGGCGTGGTGGCAGCCGCCTGTAGTCCCAGCTACTCGGGAGGCTGAGGCAGGAGAATGGCGTGAACCCGGGAGGCGGAGCTTGCAGTGAGCCGAGATCACACCACGGCACTCCAGCCTGGGCGACAGAGGGAGATTCTGACTCAAAAAAAAAAAAAAAAAGATTACTTTTTGCTTAATATAAACACCATTTCTACCAATACCACTAAGTCTCTAAATTAAGTAACAAACAGTGATAACCCCTCACATGTGCAGAGTATGGTGGGTATTTCTCAAAGCACATTCATGCACAGTGTCAGGGGCAGTCTGGTCATAATCTATGCATGCAGCAGCCCCAGGGAATTCAAAAGCAGGACAGGAGAAATGGAAAGATTTAGCTACAATGAGCCCTGTGTATGATGGGGGGAAATGAGAGCCAAACCAAAGGTCTAACGATAGGTTGGTTGAATGAGACATGGCACATCTGTATGTTACTGTCATCATAATTAAGGCAAGAGAAAACTTAATGATATAAAAATTACTTTGGGAGGCCGAGGCGGGTGGATCGCCTGAGGTCAGGAGTTCGAGACCAGCCTGGCCAACATGGTGAAACCCCCATCTCTACTAAAAATACAAAAATTAGCCAGGTGTGGTGACACATGCCTGTAATCCCAGCTACTCGGAGGGCTGAGGCAAGAGAATCGCTTTAACCCAGGAGACAGAGGTTGCAGTGAGCTGAGACTGTGCCAATGCACTCCTGCCTGGGCAACAGAGTGATACTCCATCTCAAAAAAAAAAAAAAAATTGTTCCTACTGAGTTACATGAAAAAGGAAAGTTACAACAAAGTAAGTAAAGGATGAATCTACTGAGTTTTTTCCTTTTGGTATATTATGCTTGTTAGACCAGAAAGATAAGTATCAGAATAATATTCATATTTATTATTTCTCAATGGAGCAGTAAGGAGTCATTTTTCCTTTCTTCTTTGTGTCTGAATTTTCTATGTAATAACACATAATAAATATGTATTATTACTTTTAAAACAAGGAAAGGTTATTGTTTAAAAATGGAACACATAATTGTATATGCAATGTGATTCAGTTACATAAAAGATATATAAAACAGGAAAATGTTCAATGGAGAAATGTGAGTGATGTTTTTCTTTATGTTTTTCAGGTTTTTACAAATGTGCTGCCCTGAGATCCATAAGTTGTTTTTATGAAGATGGTTAGGATAGGGAAACTGAGGCACGGTAAGTGGGCAGGAAGGCTTTCTGGCTCCAAACACACACCTCTGCCTGCCCTGCCCTGCAAGAACCTGAGCAGGTGTGGTCGATCATCCCCAGAGATGCCCTGCCTCCAGGTTCCTTGCTGACTGTGGCTTAAAGCTCAAGGCGGTGACCAGCACGTAACAACACAATCTGCTTCTGCAGACTGCCAGTCAGCTGCATCTCCTGACTCCAGAGGCCAGCTGTTAGGGAGGAGCCCCAGAGGCAGACGTGTCCTTAAGCGATAGCAGTCCACCCAGGCCAAACCTTTTGGGCCTCCCTGATCTACTTCCCTGACAAGGGTGTCTGGAACAAAATAAAACAGAAGCAAAAACAGAAGTGAGTGAGGAAAGCAAGGGAAACAAGAGAATGAGAGAAAAATATTTTCTAGATAAAGCAGTTGGATTTGATGGGTGAGCCAGGAGACCAGCAGCAGGGAGGGTGGGTGGTCCAATGGGCAGAACTATGGCTAGGAAGTCAAGAGTCAAGAGTCCCTGTTTCACCCACGGACCATGGCTGTAGGATCCAAGGCATGACCCTTTCCCAGAGCAGTGCCCCTTTAAGAGAGGAAAATGTGATCAAAAGGGCAAGGAGGGTCCCTTGCTCCTGGAGGGGGAACTGCTGGCCTGTCTGCCTGATAGCCACTGGAGGGAGGCCTTGGTTAAGCCTTCCCACTGACGCCCACTGGGACGCGATGGCAGGGCAGTTGGTGCTCTTGTCAACTTGCTGCTTCCAGATCTTCAGGTGAGGAAATAGCCCCGTATCAGTGCCACAGAGCAAGGCTTCAGGCCGGACCAGCAGCCCCCATCCTGTCTCTGTGTATGAGAACAGAGCCAGGCTTGGACTTGGGTACAGTTGACTGTGAATAGCTCGATGACCCATGACTGGCCCTTCTACAGACCCACACAGCACAGGACAGGTACAGACCTGTGTCCACTGACCTCGGAGCAAAATGGACTTTGGGGATCTTTGTTTTTCCTAGGTGGAATAGAACCAAAAAAGTATCAGTTGTTTATTGCCATGGAAATTTTACATACAACCCTGGCAGCTCTAAACATTTCCCAAGTTGGTTTGAAGGTAGTTTCTTACCCTTTGGACTCAGGAAATCTCTAGCAGTGATTTCGAGATGAGAATATGGAATGAGAGCAATACTGAAAATTTGGAGAGTGGGAAAGAATAATTCACTCCTATTCCCTATCTTCCTGACTTTGGTAGGTTGCTATTAAAATCCCACCAAACCCTGCCACTGGCGTCTGTTGGGCTTTGTGGATTGATTCAGATTTAAGGTGCGCCCCTCTGGGCCTAGCACTGGAGGTGGAGACAGCAGAAGAATAAAAGTTGGTCTTGGAGTCCCCAAATTCAGAGGGAGTAACCAGAAGTGGTAAGGTGACAGATTCTAAACCAAATTATGTGATACAGATCATGAATAGTATGCTTATTCCAAATTAGCAGCAACCCCCCAAAAAAACAGGTAAACTGAATCCTAAAATGCACCCCGTTTGTTCACACTGGCCTAGGCTAATAATAAATGTTCCGCAGGAGCAGTCTTCAGTCTAAGAACACAGGAACCATAGGGTGGCCACCCCATACCATGCCTGGGCATTCTGGGAGTACATTAATGTCAATCTATAGGCAATAGTACCTGGGCCTTTTAAAAATGTATCTGGCAGTATTTACATATGTCTTACACAGAGGATAATACGGAGAAGATATTTACTAGGACCCAAAATTAACTCCAGTGGCATCCAAGCTGCTTCTAGCAGGGTACAACTGCAGGCTGCAGATTAACCCAAGGATCCACCCTTAATTTGCAGAGTGTATTCTCTTAATTGACTTAAGGTTTCTTTCTCACGTTTTCTACTCCCCCATTACTGGTGTCTGCCACTATTCTTCCAATTCCAAGTCAGTGTTACTCAACTAACACATTAATAATTTATATTCTACGTTTTATATTTACATTTGTATTTTGCATATGTTGTTGTTCCAGAGGTGTAGCAGCAGATACTTCTTTTTATTTGTTTGTTTTTGTTTTTCGAGACAGGGTCTAATTCTGTCACCTACATTAGAGTGCAGTGGCGCAGTCATGGCTCACTGCAACCTCCACCTCCCGAACTCAAGTGATTCTCCCACTTTAGCCTCCCAAGTAGCTGAGACTATATGTGCTTGCCACCATACCTAATTTTTTAAAAATCTGTTGTAGAGACAGTCTCACTCTGTTGCCCAGGCTGGTCTTGAACTCCTGGACTCAAGTGATCCTCCCACCTCATCCTCCCAAAATTCTGGGATTATAGGCGTGAGCCACCTCGGCCGGCCAAGATACTTAAGTCTCAGCATGGTGCCTCAGCAAAGCTCAGTGGTCCTGTCATCAGCAAAAGAAGGGTAAACACCATTCTCAGGATCTACTGATTGTGCTCCACCTTTTAACCAACTGTTAAATGAAGTCTGGTGCAAACTTTCACAGGCATATTGGAAAGCAGATGGATCAATACCTAATGATAGCCATGACTTGCCCCGAGCCTGTGTCAATTAGATTTTTGGAATACATTGTTCAAACCCATGTTCATGGGCACAAAGTTTACAATCAAAACAGTCATTATTATAAAGAGTAATTTGTGTAGTCAATGGTAATTTCAACAAAATAATATGTATAATAAACATTGTCTTCAAGAACAAAAATTACCCAAAAAGCACAAATACGTTCGAGAAATATTTTGAGGCTGAAACCCACATGCTAACTCTTTTTGGGAGAAGAATAATGAGAAAAACTTTCTTTCCATCTACACACTAGGTCCCATAGCTAATAGTTGATATGTTTGCCTTGTTACAAAATTTAGAATGATAAGCGATACATATATAATGCATATGAAGTCGATATATTATGTGCCCAAAAGATATATATATTTCTACGTATACATCTCTACTCAAGACAGAAATATATGACTGAATAATTCTTCAACAGAATGGAACTGAACACAAAGGTGATACCAATTAATATATGAATTTTTTCCACTTTGTTAAGAATATTAGTGTTTGTTGCATGCATTAAAGTATATTTCCTTCACTGATACAGTAAATATTAGTAGATGTCTGGTATAGAGATTTTAAATTTCTTACTTTCAAATACTGTACGTGAAAAAACTTTTATATCTCCAATAAAAATTAGGCTTGCAGACCAGGCAAGGTGGTTCATGCCTGTAATTCCAGAGCTTTGGGAGGCCTGAGGTCACGAGTTCATGACCAGCTTGGCCAACATGGTGAAACCCCATCTCTACTAAAAATACAAAAAATTGGCCGGGCGTTGGTGCGCGCCTGTAGTCCCAGGCACTCGGAAGGTTGAGGCAGGAGAATTGCTTGAACCCGGGAGGCAGAGGTTGAAGTGAGCCAAAATCACACCACTGCCCTCCAGCCTGAGTGGCAGAGGGAGATTCTGTCTCAACAAAACAAAACAAAACAAAAAAGAAAATTAGTCTTGCAAAGCCTGACCTAATAGAGCTTTGGCTTTAATAAGTAAAAAGATACATTTTAATTCAAACACCCAAGCGCCAGCCTAAGAGCAATCATGGCTTCTGCTTACAGTGAATTACTGCACGTTATTTTCATATAAAAGGATACATTTAAGTGCTTTAAATAGTTTAATCACCTGGGTAGGTAAATAGTACTTATATTGGTTTCTTATGGCTACCCTAACAAATGAGTACAAATTGGGGGTTTAAAATAACAAACTGATTCTCTTACTGGAGTTCTGGAGGCCGGAAGTCTGAAATCAGTTTCACTGAACTGAAATCAACCACCCAGATGATTGCTTCCTGGGACTCCAGGGAAGAGTGTTTCATTTTCCTCCTAGTTCCTGGAGCCGCCTGGCCTCCAGCCCCACCTGCCATCACTGCAACCTCTTACTTTCGTTCTCACACCTCTTACTTCCTCCTTCACCTTCTTGCCTCCCTCTTACAAAGACCCTTGTGATGACTTTTAGAACCTACCCAAATAATCCAGGATGGTCTCCCATCTCAAGATTTTTAATTTAGTCACACCTGCAAGTCCTTATTGCCATATAAACTAACAGCCACAGGTTCCAGGGATTAGCATGAGACCATCTTTGGAGGGAGGCATTATTCAGCCTGCCCCAGTGCTCATCTGATCTTATTTGCAGTGTGCACTGACAAAGGCCTTCTTTTAGAGATAGCACAAAGATAAACTTCAGAGTGAGGAGCTCTGATAGTGAAGAAGGTGCTGGATGGACGGTGAGGAAGCCGGAGTTCGAGTCCTGCTTTTCCATGGCTGCAGGGTGTAGTGGTTAAGAATACATGGACCCGTTTTGAAATCCCAGATCTGACTTATTAACTGAGTGACCTTGGGCAAGTTGCTTTCTTCATCTGCAGAGTAATAAAACCTCCCGGGCGGGGCTGTCCCTGAGATTATAAATGCGTTACTCTATGCAAAATACCTGGCACAGTAAGTGTTTTAAGAAATGACTGCCCTTCCCACCCCACCTCTCAGGTATGAAGTCATGCTTGTCAGCTATTTTTTTTCCGAGACGGAGTCTCGCTCTGTCGCCCAGGCTGGAGTGCAGTGGCGGTGCCATCTCAGCTCACTGCAAGCTCCGCCTCCCGGGATCATGCCATTCTCCTGCCTCAGCCTCCCGAGTAGCTGGGACTACAGGTGTCCACCACCACACTCGGCTAATTTTTTGTATCTTTAGTAGAGACAGGGTTTCACCGTGTTAGCCAGGATGGTCTCAATCTCCTGACCTTGTGATCCTCCCGCTTTGGCCTCCCAAAGTGCTGGGACTACAGGCGTGAGCCACTGTGCCTGGCTGTCAACTTGTTTCTAACTTTCTAAAAGCTGAGAGCATTTCACCCATACAAATTTATGCCATTATAAGAGACAAGGTGCATGTAGCCTGCTCTCCTATTGTTTCTGTCCTAAGCTGGGAGGAGAACAGGGTTTTGAGTGTATAAAGCCCTAGGTCTACCAGATCGTTAGCTGGAGTGGAGAGTGAAAGTTCATGTAGAGAATGGCTTTGGGTATGAAGGGATCAAAGAGGGAAAAGAAGATGAAAGAAAAGAGATAATATGGGATCACGGGACTTAGGAAGACAGGAAGGGTCATTTGAGTTCACCTCTATCACCTGGGTATCATACTATGTCGGGAGTTGGTTCCTGCCAGTGGGTTCATGGTCTCACTGACTTCAAGAATGGAGCCACGGACCTTCATGGTGAGTGTTACAGCTTTTAAAGTTGGCACAGACCCAAGAGTGAGCAGTAGCAAGGTTTATTGTGAACAGCAAAAGAACAAAGCTTCCACAGCGTGGAAGGGGACGTGAGCGAGTTGCCACTGCTGGCTGGGGGGGGGGGGGGGGTGGCCAGCTTTTATTCTCTTATTTGTCCCCTCCCATGTTCCGTTTCTGTCCTATCAGAATGCTCTTTTCTCAATCCTCCCCATGAGTGGCTACTTTTAGAATCCCTCTGATTGGTGCATTTTACAATCCTCTTGCTAGCTACAGAGCGCTGATTGGTGCATTTTACAATCGTCTTGTAAGACAAGTTCTCCAAGTCCCCACTCAACCCAGGAAATCCAGCTGGCTTCACCTCTCAGTACCGGACTATATGGATGTCTGTTCCTCAAGCGATAGAGAATGTCTTCACCCATAGAATTTAGGTAAAGATTTTTATCATGAACAGACCTTTTTTAGTGGAAAAAAAAATCTTGAATTTCAATGTCCCTATCTGTGAAATGGACATTATGAAGCATATCCCATCTTGCTCCAATTATATACGAGTCGAGGTACTGTTTGTAAAGTGTTATGGAAGTGGTTTTATGCTCTGCACATTTAAGCTGGCACCATAACTAATCATTGTTATGAGACATGGCAAGGAGGGGCAGTGACATTCACCCAACTTCAAAACACACTCATCCTGGATCAGCAGGCCTGTGTCAGCCTGGAAGAAACAGGCAACACAGCTAAGAACAGGACTTTGCAACAAAAGAATCCAAAAAAAAACCACTCTAGATCTCCTCTCTGTGTAGCCAATACAAATGCTTCCTTCTTCAGGACACACTGGGAGCTGTGTGTGCATCTGCATCCAGCTGCCTCGAAGGAAAAACAGCCAGACAGATGAAGCCCATCCTCCAACCCCCAACTTCTCGGTGTCTTGTTTCAGTCACTCCTCCAAACCTGAACACTGTTTCCTGTTTCTAAGGAAAATGACTTAGAAATGGCTCATGGGAGCCTGCTCGCTCCCAGGGTACCCCGCAGCACCCTGGCAGTGAAAGGATCAGAATCAACCAATTTGCTTTTCCTTGAGTGCCGAAGAACCAAGGGAAATCCACACCAGGATGACCCCCTCAGGGCTTTGTCAGGCACAAAAGCATTGAGAAGTCAGTGAGTCTCTTCTGCACTCACAGGGCTCCCAGGTCTTGCTCTTGGGTGTGGAGTCCTATTAGCAACACAACGATTTTCTCCTATGGGTCAAATCTCGGTTTGGTTTTATTTTCTGGCTTTGCTCCAGTTACTTTCTGGGACAGTCTTAATCCAGGGGCCTGTTTCTCCACTTTCCCATTAAGAGGGGTATGCTGACTTGATTACAGGGAAGTATGATTTGTATACGTACAATCTTCTAGGACAACCCCCTCATTTTGCAGACAGGGAAACTGAAATCTAGAGAAGGGCAGTGGCATGGCAGCGCTGACACAGGGGATGTGTGTGAAACTAAGTCTCTCACTCCAGCTCTGTAGCCATTAAATGCAAATCAAATCATCTCAGCACCATCTGGCTTCTTCCCTCACTATTCTATGAGTCTTCATCTTGTCTCCTCAGCCAGCTCCTCAGCTCCTCTTAGGCAGAGGCCATGGCTTGGCCTTCTTTTATGTCCCCCCAAGTGCCCAGGCCCATGGTGGGATTCTGTGGTCACTTGCTGATTGGGAGGGCTGACTGATGGAATAAAGAACTGGTGGATTTGAGTTGGGAAGATGCCAGAGTGATCCAGACCTTGAAGCAGGCCCACATGGGCAGGTGTGGCTGGGGGCTCTGGCCAGCCGCTTACCAGCTGGGTGGCCTTGGACAAGTTTCTCAATTTCTCCAAGGCTCAATTTCCCCAACCATAAAATGGGCATGACAATACCCAATCCATGTGATTTGACGATTTAATAAGATACTGCATACCTGACATGCCTCATCAATATTAAATTATTTTTGTTGTAGTTATTTCTGTAATGGGGGGATAGGCTCACTGGGCACCAAGATGGGGCAGGAAAAGAAACAATGCAAACATAATGGAAAGACATAGTAAAGCACAGGGATACCACCCCTGAGACTGGGGAGCACCGTGGGACTGCTGTAGGTCCTGGTGGTTCTGGAGGAGAAGGTGAGGCCGACTGAGGAGGAAGAAAGCAATGCAGAAAGCTTTAAGTTCCTTCACCTGTAATTAGTCTGCGAACTCCACCCTGGCACCAAGGTGAAATGGGTGGGGCCACTACTCCCATTTCCTCACACACCCTCCTGCCGCAGATTACCCCTTCAGGCAACTCCAAGGCAATAATCAGTGTTTGCCTTGACCTGGCTTTGCTGCATACCTCTAGATTTGACTTGCAGACCACAGACCCCTCCCAGCAATCGATGCTACCCTGGAAGTTGGCTCTTCCAGAACGCCCAGACCATAACTCGCTACAGGCTCACCAAGATTCGGCTGGGCCAAGGAGATAAGAAGGCCCATGCGAGTCACTGGTGTGGGCAAGCCACTCTGTTGGGTGGAAACTCGGTGGGCCACCAAGTTGAAGGGATGTTGACAAGCCATGGGGGCAGAGGGATAAAATGGTAGAAAGGTACTTTTAAGAAATCCCCTCCCAGGGGTCAACCACCGAGGTGCTAATGCCTAGGTGAGCTCAGAAAACAGCTTCTGGCCACGTGGCTGTGGCTGACAGGTGAGGTTTGGCAGGTGTTTCTTCCAACTCCTGAAGCAGGCCCTCTTCCAGGTGTCCATCCTGTGCCTTATACCTGCACTCAGTGAACCTCTGCTTATCCCTAATAATAAGCAGTGAGATCATGATCACACTGGAGGCATCTGATATTTTAATGGAAACGGAATAAGCAGGAAACCAGTAGTAGTGAGGAAATGGGCATTGGGATCCAGGAGGCTTGGTTTTGGGTTCCAGGGACCACTTTTCCGTGGACTTTGCACATGAGACTCTGCAGTAAGGGGGCAGATAACACAATTTATTTCAATAATTTAACACCAAAATGTTCTTCTCTAAAAAATGTGCAGGGCACCAGGCCCAGTGGCTCACGCCTGTAATCCCAGCACTTTGGGAGGTTGAGGCAGGTGGATCACCTGAGGTCAGGAGTTCAAGACTATCCTGGCCAACATGGTGAAACGCCATCTCCACTAAAAATATATATATATAAATTAGCCAGGGGTAGTGGCGGATGCCTGTAATCCCAGCTACTCGGGAGCCTGAGGCAGGAGAATTGCTTGAACCCAGGTGGTGAAGGTTGCAGTGAACAGAGATTGCGCCAGTGCACTCCAGCCTAGGAAACAGAGCAAGATTCCGTCGAAAGAAGAGAGAGAGAGAAAGAGAGAGAGAGAGAGAAAGGCAGGGAGGCAGGGAGGGAGGGAGGAGGGAGGGAGGAAGGTCGGTCCAGGGCATGTTCTAGGCCTTGCTTCTTCCATTCTCAGACCTCTCCTGGGAGTTTCAGGGAATTCATTTTGGCCAGTTGACTTTGAGTACATCCTATGTGCCTAGCAGTGCCCCTGGTGTTAGGGACAGGACCCGGAATACAATCCATTCCCCACCCTTAAGCTTTCAGTCTAGCAGAAAAGAAAATAATCATACCTATTTTACAGATAAAGAAACTGAAACTTTAAGATTCTGATATCATTGAAATATTCATGTTTTTTCTTTCATTAATTTAGTAAATTTTTATTGAGTCCACGTGATGTGCCAGGTACTCCTTGAGGTGCTGCAGGCTGATATAGGGAAAAGTTGGGCATCTTCCGCCCATGAGACGCCTATACAGACAGCAACAAATACATGGAACACATCCCATGTATTTTGTGCACAGAAGCTTTACGACTTTTGTCCATGTCGCTTCAATTTCATCCTTTAAATGCCATTCAGTGAATAATGGAAAGCTATGATTCGAGTATGTATATGAAATACAGAGGTGTACACACACACACGCACACGCCACTGAAACTGCTGCCCCAGATCTCAGGGAGGTACGGGAAGAAGGGTCCCTGGAGAATGATGGCTGGAGAATGATGTAAGAAAGTCATGTCCAAGCCAGGCTCAGTGGCTCATGCTGGTAATCCCAGCACTTCAAGAGGCCGAGGCAGGCAGATCACTTGAGGTCAGGGGTTTGAGACCAGCCTGGCCAACATGGTGAAACCTCGTCTCTACTAAAAATAGAAAATTAGGCCCGGCGTGGTGCCTCAGGCCTGTAATCTTAACACTTTGGGAGGCAGAGGCGGGTTGATCACGAGGTTAAGAGATCGAGACCATCCTGGCCAACATGGTGAAACCCCATCTCTACTAAAAATACAAAAATCAGCTTGGCGTGGTGGTGCTTGCCTGTAGTTCCAACTACTTGGAAGGCTGAGGCAGGAGAATTGCTTGAGCCCAGGAGGCAGAGGTTGCAGTGAGCCAAGATCACACCACTGCACTCCAGCCTGGTGACAGAGACTCCACTTCAAAACAAAAACAAAAACAAACAAAAAATAGCCAGACGTGGTGGCACACACCTGTAATCCCAGCTACTCAAGAGGCTGAGACAGGAGAATTGCTTGAACCTGGGGGACAGAAGTTGCAATGACCCGATATCACCATCACATCACTGCATTCCAACCTGGGGGAAAAAAAAACAGTCATGTCCATTTTAAATAGTGGGCTGGTTCCTTCAAGAAAAGACAGCACTAGAGTCCAAGTGGAATATCCAGCCAAAATCAAGACAGGGTTAAGAGCAAGGACTTTAGGGCTAGTCAGTTAGATCTGACAATTGCCAATGTAATCTAGAGGAAATCAATTTATCTATAAATCTCAGCTTTCTCCTCTGTAAAATGAGGAGACCTGTGTATATCTCATAAGATGTGTACATACTGAATGTTGTGAAGATTCAAGGAAATGCTCTGTGTAACATGATTGGCCGGTCATAACTGTGTCCGGAATTGGTGAGTTCTTGGTGTTGCTGACTTCAACAATGAAGCCACGGACTGTAGCAGTGAGCGTTAACAGCTCCTAAAGGCCACGCATCTGCAATTGTTCACTCCCCCAGGTGGGTTTGTGGTCTCGCTGGCTTCAGGATTGAAACTGGAGACCTCAGCAGTGAGTGTCACAGCTCCTGAGGGGAGCATGGACCCAAAAACTGAGCAGCAGCAAGATTTATTGTAAATACCAAAAGAACAAGCCTCACTACAACCTAGAAGAAAACTCGGCAGATTGCCGCGGCTGGCTCCGGCAGCCTGTATTTATTCCCTTATCTGGCCCCACCCACATCCTGCTGATTGGTCCATTTTACAAAGAGCTGATTGGTCCGTTTTACAGAGAGCTGATTGGTCTGTTTTTGACAACGTGCTGATTGGTGTGTTTACAATCCCTGAGCTAGACACAGAGTGCTGATTGGTGCATTTACAATCCTCTAGCTACACATAAAAGTTCTCCAAGTCCCCACCAGATTAGCTAGATACATAGTGCTGTTTGGTGCATCCACAAACCCCGAGCTAAACGCAGATTGGTGCATTTACAATCCTCTAGCTAGACATAAAAATTCTCCAAGTCCCCACCAGATTAGCTAGATATAGAATGCTGATTGGTGCATCCACAAACCCTGAACTAGACACAGAGTGCTGACTGGCGCATATACAATCCTCCAGCTAGACACAACAGTTCTCCAAGTCCCCACCCAACTCAGGAGCCCAGCTGGCTTCCCCTAGTGGAGGCTGCGGGCCCAGCTGCATGTCAGTCCTGGCACCCTGTGCAGGCATGCCCCAGCCCTTGGGCGGTGGATGGAACGTGGCACCATGGAGCAGGGGGCGGGGCCTGTCAGGGATGCTTGGGCTGTGGGAGCCCACCTGGGGGTAGGGGGCTTGGGCATAGTAGGCTGCAGGTCTTGAGCTCTGCCCTGTGGGAAGGTGGCTGAGGCCTGGCGATAATTCGAGTGTGGCACAGGCTGGCCAGCAGTGCTGGGGGACCCAGCACACCCTCCGCAGCTGCTGGCCCTGGTGCTAAGCCCCTCACTGTCTGGGACCGGCAGCGCCAGCTGGTAGCTACCAGTGTGGGGCTGCCGAGCCCGTGCCCACCCGGAACTCACGCTGGCCCATGAGCCCAGGCAGCCCTGGTTCCCGCCTGCACCTCTCCCTCCACACCTTCCCGAAAGCAGAGGGAGCCGGTTCTGGCCTCGGCCAGCCCAGAGAGGGGCTCCCACAGTGCAACAGCAGGCTGAAGAGCTCCTCAAGCGCTGCCAGAGTGGACCCCGGGGCGGAGGAGGTGCTGAGAGCAAGGGCTGCTAGCACATTGTCACCTCTCATAAGAACTCGGAAGCTATTATCACCCATCACCATCATCATTATCAAAAAAACTGCTGATAAAAGCACTCACCGGAAAGGAGTAGGAGAAGGTGGTAATGAACCTGACAGGGGACTTTTGTGGCCGGGGCAGCCTGGGGAAGAAAGTGCTGAGAGAAGGACATTCCCTATCTCCCTGAAGATCTCCAGCAACCCTAGGAGCGACCCACATCCTGAGCTGGGCTTTCAGGGGCCCAGGCTGCATCTGGCTGGAGGGAGTTTGTTTTATGTGACAACTCGGGGCAGGGAGCCCCTACTTTGGGGGTAGGGCCTTGAGGCCCTTGAATATGGACAGCGGTTTATCAGCCCTGTCTCCACCCACCCCCAGGAAGCTCTCAACTCATCAATCTCCCTTCCGTAGAGCAGGTATTTTTTTATTTTAGAATAATTGTAGCGTGTCTGCTGCCGGTGCTGCACCCGCACCTTCTGCTGCCGCCACCACCGCTGCTACCCGGGGTCTCTAGGCTGAGGAGTGTGTCGGCCGCTGCCCAGCAGCACCGCAAAGCAGGGAGCAGAAGCCATGGAGCCGGCAGGAGGGCTGGCGGACCGGCAGATTAGCCTAACATGGCAGACCAGAGACAGCACTCACTGTCTACCTCTGGGGAATCATTGTACCACGTTCTTGGGCTGGATGAGAACGCAACCTCAGATGACATTAAAAAGTCCTATCAGAAACTTGCCTCGAAATATCACCTCGACAAGAACCCTGACAACCCAGAGGCCACAGACAAGTTTAAGGAGATCAACAAGGCCCATGCCATCCTGACAGACGCCAAAAAAAGGAGCATCTACGACAACTACGGCTCACTGGGGCTCTACCTGGCCGAACAGTTTGGGGAAGAGAACGTGAACACCTACCTCGTGCTGTCCGGCAGGTGGGCCAAGGCCCTGTTTGTCTTCTGCAGCCTCCTCAGGTGCTGCTGCTGCTGCTGTTTCTGTGGTGCTGCTTCAACCGCTGCTGTGCTGTGGGAAGTGCAAGCTCAAGGCGCCTGAGGGCGAGGAGACAGAGTTCTACGCGTCCCCCGAGGCTGCAGTCTGATGAGAGGGAGGCCACAGACACACCAATCGTCATACAGCTGATGATGCGGCTAGGGGCCGTGTCCTCCTGGCGTCACCGGCATCACCGTCATTCCTTGGTGTCTGTGCTGGGCACAGCTGGCTTGGGGTCTGTGGTTTCCTAGGCCTTGTGGCAGGGTTTCTCCCATGGGGGAAATTGGTATGGAAAGCATAGGAGGCCCCTTCCGACCTTCCAAGGTTGACATAATGTCCTCCGCACAGTGTTTTGATCCTGGGTCTCCATGTCACATGGGCTCTGCGACTCCGGTCCTTGGAGGTGTGTCTTTCGCCTGCGTTGGAGTCATTTGTCTGTCTTCCTACACTTTTCCAGGCTGTGAGCTGGATTGATGGGGCCAGTCTCTTCCTCCCCTATCCTGGGGTCATTCTCCACGTTCCTTCCAGCCCACCTGTCCTTTCCGTAGCCCTTTTTGGACCTTTACAACCACAGATGGTAGCACCAGCCCGATGAGCACAGTCAGAGAGTAGATTGTCCGTGTGTGAGCACCCAGCTGCTGCAGACAGGGGCTCTTCCAAGACCCCTCCTCCCATGTTTGCCAGAGCTCCCATCTGCCCCGCTTGCCTTTGCCCCGTCATCGATTATTCAAGCAGAGCCGGATTCATTAGGTCCCTGGAGGAAGGACTGACTGGACCAGAGGGACCCTCTAGCTCAGGAGGGTTGGGTCCCTGGGAGGCCAGCAACCAGACAGCAGAATCCATCTGTGGACTATTGGAAGTCAGTCTCTTGTCTGTTCTAGACCTTTTGGGTGGCACCCTGGGTAGGGGAACAGGTGAAATGAGCCTGATGTGCCTGTGCTGGCTGAGGGCTCAGAGCTGCCCCTACTCTGTGGCTCTGAGCCCTCGATTTACTGGGCCTGCCTTTGGCCCCATGCTGCAGACTCCAGTGGGCCTGGTTTCTGCAGAACGTCCATGGTGGCCACGGCAAAGCTGCAGAGTTCTCAGTGGAGATGAAGCTGAGGAAGAGGCTGTGTGTGGTGGCTGTGGCTTGAACCAACCAGATGAGCCTCCTGAGGTCCCTTTTCCCTGCCTGCCTGCTGACTCGTGGCCCCAGCTCAGTCATTACCTTCAGCGGCCCACCCAAGGCTGTGCAGAGGGGTAGGTTCAGGTTCACCAGGAAGTTGCCAAAAAAGACATGGATGTGAGGACAAATCTGGACGTGCTTAGGAGCGGGTTGCTGGTTGAGGGCCCCCAGCTGACCCCTACTGCAGATGCCCATGTGGGTGATGAGCTGGCTGCCAGCACCAGGTCCTGGGGCAGTTTTGTTTGTCCCACTTTTCTTTGGTTTTTCTCCCTAAAACGGTGATGAAGACCTTTGATGAGAGGAGAGCTATGCACTGTGAAATTAAATCAGAAAGAATTTGTCAAAATCAGACCTCTCCTAAAAGAATAAGAAATTCATTGTTTGGCCTGTCCTGAAATGCTAGGCAGCGAGACAGTGGGGTGCCTTCATGCCGCTCAACACAGCAGCAAGTTCAGCCTGAGATGCCGGCTATACTCAGTCTTTGCGATTTTTGTAGATGTAGCTTAGGAAGTGAGTTATTTTCCCCAGACTGGCAAAGAGCCAGGTTCTAACCTTGGACCTAAACTAGAAAGCCGCCCGTCGGGGGTCCTGGCTCAGCCCCACCAGGCCCTCTGTTGGGCCTGCACACAGCTCTGTGGCTAGAACACTCCAAGGCCTTTTGGTACTCATCAGAGTGGGCCCCTTGCCAGGTGACTTTTCAGTTACAGAGTCCAATGGACCATTTTTTAGAACCATGCAGCTCCCTGCAAAGGGTGGGGTAGAGTGGGAAAGAGGAGCAGGTCTGGAGGTTTATGGAACCTGGTCCCTGCAGAATTTGTAAAACCTAAATAAATCATGGCCGTGACAATTCTCACACTATGATTATAAGACCCCCAGGAAGCCCAGACACTCGGGGCCTGGAGTTCCTCCCACTGCCTGACCCGGAAGCAAAACCGTTTCTGGTGTTCTTCCCTATTGGTTTTAAGGCCTTGTCTTAATTCAAGGAAAGAGAACCTCCCAGGTTTTCTTTTTTTCTTGAGTGGACTGTTTCCCTATTAATTAAAAGAGGTGGTGAGTCCCCTGGGGCAGCTTACGCACCTCCCGGTCCACGTGCGAAGAGATCAGGACGCCCCCAGCACCCCTGCCTGCTGGTGGCAGTGACAGGACCCCAACTCCTCACTCTTGGGCTGCGGACGATGCTGTGAGCAACTGTGGCTGTGGGCACAGAAGGTCCCATTGGACGCTGCTGCTGGGTGCTGCCAGGGGCCTGCTGGGGTCGTTGTGCTTTGAGGCCTGTCTGGTTCACAAGGGGATCCAGGCAGCACTGACTGCTTCCGACCTGCAGGAGGCGTAGGAGCAGCGCCACGGGCCCTTTCATAGCAGCTGCTGGTGTGTAGATTTGTCTCCACTCAGTGACGTGGGATTTGTCTTCCTTTTGGCTTTATTTTTAAACTGCTTTAGATACCACTGCTCAGTGTTTGTGAACTTTCCCAGTTCTCTGATGTTCAGTTAATGCGGCCAGCACCCAGTGGGGACCTATTAGAAAAAGAAACTGGCATGCGCACGTGCCCAGCAGGAAACTTCAGCTCCACGTGGGCTGCTGCCCTCCAGGAAAAGCCCTGAAGCCTCACACAGTCGAGGCTGCTCTCAGGTGCTACATGTTGCCCGTGGTGGCACCCGTTGCCCTGCCGAGACCAGAGCGTTCTGTTCCAGGTGAGCCTTGTGCCACAGGGGCACCAGCATGCAGGCTGCCACTGGAGGGTCCGGGTGCTGCGGGCAGAGTTCGACGTGGCGCTTGTCTGCCCTCCCTTAGCTCTGGCTCAGTGCATCCTACTGTGGGGACATCTTGTGAGGGGACACGAAGTGACTAATCTCACCCTTTGCCAGTATTTGGAGCTGCGAACCCATGTGGCAGAGGACTGGCCTGTGTCTGTTATTTAGGTTGTGAATTATACTGTGGGATTGGCGAAAGCTACATTTTTACTGTCCTTACCAGCAACGATTCGCGTCATCACATGCTGTGAGTATGGGCTGTGGTGGGTCTGTGTGTGTACATATGTGTACATATGACACAGCAAGCATGTCATGCTGCTGTCCAGCAGTGAAGCAACAAGTACAATAAAAGGTGGCTCTAAAACAGCCTCTGGTTTCTTGACGAGTTGGGCAGGGACCTTCAGGAGGCTTTCCTGGCAGGTGCACAAAAGGAACGGCTGAGCCTACTGTGTGCAGAGTGTGCGTGCCCAGGGCACTGCCATGGCCCCCAACGGCATTGGCCTCTGGTCTGCAGGGTCAGGTGCCCATCCTGGGGGCTCTGTGTCATGCTCACCTGACCCAGCTATGTGTCCCGGTGTGAAACCTAGGAGGTGACTGGAAACCCTTTCCTCCCTTGAAATATTAAAGATGATTTTCTAAGCAACAGATACAATCAGTGGCAAAGCTGCATCTGAAGGGCAGCCCAGAAAGGGGCCCTGTCCTGGCCCCAGAGGAGTCCACACATCTCCACCCTCCGGAAGGAGCTGGGCCCAGGGTCCTGCAGGCGGCACCTTTTGGTAGATTTTGTTTCCCTGGAAAATGGGGAAAATGCTTCAAGCCAGGTGAGGGGAGGAAGTTAACACTGAAATATATATTGTTTATAAAAATTAAATGCAGGCCGGTTGCGGTGGTTCAAGCCTGTAATCCCAGCACTTTGGGAGGCCGAGGCAGGTGGATCACGAGGTCAGGAGATCGAGACCATCCTGGCTAACACAGTGAAACCCCGTCTCTACTAAAAAATACAAAAAACTAGCCGGGTGAGGTGGCGGGTGCCTGTAGTCCCAGCTACTCAGGAGGCTGAGGCAAGAGAATGGCGTAAACCTGGGAGGCGGAGCTTGCAGTGAGCTGAGATCTGGCCACTGCACTCCAGCCCAGGCGACAGAGCGAGACTCTGTCTCAAAAAAATAAAATTAAATTAAATGCAAATGCATGGAGGCTGGTTGTCCATTCTCTGGTTTTGTCACTGGCATCCTGGAATCCAGCCGTGTTGGGGTGCAGGTGCTGTCAGACTCTGACTGATACTGGCTCAAGCACACACATCTAAGGGCCAGGCTGGTTTTGCATGGTGATCTCCGTCTTGTATGTCTGAATGTTGACCTAAAATAAAGATTACTGTTGTAAAATAAATGTTTTCACTGCAGAAAAACAACAACAATAATAATAATTACACGTTTTTCATGTTTACATAAATAACAAGTAACTATTTATTAGGTTGGTACAAACATAGAAAAGCCAAGTCCTATTTTGTAATTACCTGAAGTCTCACCACCCAAAATAATCACCTTTCTTTATTCCAGATTATTTCAATGGATTATTTTTTTTTGTTTCAAATGTCATAGACATCATCAGAATATAATTTTATTGTTTCTCACTTAACATTCCTTCATAAACCTTCCTTGTTATTACAGACTTCATATACACAATTTTAAAAGTCCACCTTTGATTTTAATTAGATGGTGTATCCTTCTGTGAGCATTCCTGCATTATTAGGCTGTTTCCAATTTTACACTATTACACAGACTGTTACATTAACATCTGCATATTATAGCATACTCTATAATTTGAATTACTGTCTGATAGTAAATCTCCAAAATGAAATTTATATAGTTAAAGGGCATAAACGTGTATAAGGCATATAATTTAAAATATATAGATCAGGTATCTCAAAATGTTTTTCAGTTTCTTTTTTCTTACAGTATATGTCACACATATTCATTGTAAAAATGTTAAAACACAGAGACAAGTATATGTAATGGAAAAAATGATTAACAACCCTCCCACCCCCAAATAATCACCTTAGTATTTTCATATAGTCCCTTCCTCCCACATTGTTCTGGGACCACTTTGTATATAAAAAATTGTATTTTTCTCTTATTTTAACTTATTTCTCCACATCATTAAGAATCCTTCTAAAACATGATTTTTAGCTACCACCAAATGGCCCATTATGTGTGTATATCCAAATTTATCCTTTATTGGTGGTTATTCGTGGTTTTCCCAAATTTTTCAGTATTATAAATGACACTAAAGCAGATGCTAAAATGTCACCACATTTATGATGAGGACCTTAGTGGAAGTCACAGAATTATAGATCTTGAGCACGCGTACACCTCGAGAAATTAATTTACCCAGGACCCTGCAACTAATCTCAAGTGTATCTATATACTTATTTTACAGAGATAGCATCCTGCACTTAAGAGAATGGGAATGGAGGCCGGGCATGGTGGCTCACACCTGTAACACCAGCACTTTGGGAGGCCTAGGCAGGCGAATCACCAGAGGTCGGGAGTTCGAGACCAGCCTGGCCAACATGGCAAAACCCTGTCTCTACTAAAAATACAAAAATTAGCAGGGCGTGGTGGCACTCTCCTGTAATCCCAGCTACTCAGGAAGCTGAGGCGGGAAAACCGCTTAAACCTGGGAGGCGAAGGTTGCAGTGAGCTGAGATTGCGCCACCACACTCCAGCCTGGGTGACAGAGTGAGAGTCTGTCTCAAAAAAAAAAAAAAAAAAAAAAAAAAAACCAGAATGGGAGTGGCTTGTGCAAGTTCACAGATCTGGGACGTATCAAAGAAAACAACTGGAAAGCTAATGTGTTGGGTCCAAGGCTCTTTCCCACGTGATTCAATGAGATCTTGTTATTCTGAAACATTTCTAGATCTTGAGTATTGTGAAAGCTAGGAAGGCACGCCATGATGATATGGTAAGAGAGCCTAGAGAAGATTGATCTTTTATTCAGTATCAGCCTGAGCAAAGGGAAGGTCTCTCGTGGTGTGTCAAAAGGTCTCTAGCTTTAACTCTATTCTGTCCAGTACTGGAATGACAATGGATAAAGCAGGCAAGCCTTAGACTTGGACTCTGGCTAAGTTCAACAACAAATCTATTGGAAGAATGAAGTACTCTTCATTCACATGATCAAGGAAAAAGCTGAAGGAGCGGAGTTCTCGGTAGCAGGAACTCATGGACGGCAGTCATGGATTGCAGCTGTTGGGATGAAAGAGTTCCATTGCTCTGCATCCTGATTCCAAGGAGAGAGCAACTGATTGGCCAGACTGAGTCAAAGGACAATAGCCCCCAGACTGTGTTCAGTGGGGTCTGGAGACTTCCTCCAGCAACATCGTGCTGTTATTACTTGCAGAAGAAGGAAAGGGTCTACACAGACAAAACTGGATGACTACAATGCAGTTATTAATTAAAGTGTAATCAGTCACTAGGGTTGTGTGTTTTCTCCAGCAATATTCAGTCTCTCTGGGGCAAGCTCAAAGAAAAGCAAATCAGTGAGACTGAACAAGGTGAGTATTGTGTAATAAGGAACTTATTCTAGCAATTAGAGCTTACACAATTATAGGTGGAGCCAGGGAAGTAAGAATCCAAATACGGAACTGAAGGATCAGAAAAAAGCCACTAACCAGGCCTGCACCAGAGAACGGCTGGGGAGCTGCAGGCTATGTGGAAGCTAGCCACATTCGGTTGCTGAAAGCGGACTACAAAGGGGAATGGTGTCAAAGTTCATAGAAGAGTGCTGCTGCTCTGTGAGTTCACATCAAAGTACCTGGAGATGGGCCTGAGGTCACTGTTGGTCAGCACAGCCAGCAGTTGGGAAGAGAGTCCCAGCAAGGGAAAAAGGGAGTACACCCTGGAATCTCTGGCACCCCTGTGTCTACCCCTAACCAATGACAAACACCAGCCTGGGTGTCTACCTCTAATCAATGACAACCTTCAGAATAATGGCTGCTGTTTCACCTTGACTCCCAAATCTTGCACATTTTCACTGGTGGCCAAATCTAACACTCTGAACCTTTCAGAGAAAGGAATCTGAGAAACAGCTCCCAGTGTAAAGAAGTCATCAATAGAAAAATATGGCATGGTGAGTATAATGGAAGAAAAGACAGACAAAGGGATTTAGGGTATTTTCAGGGGAGTGAAATTATGACAAGGGATCATAAAATCTAGAATACAGGGACCCAGGCTGGGCACGATGGCTTATGCCTGTAATCCCAGCACTTTGAGAGGCCGAGGTGGGCGGAACATGAGGTCCGGAGATCGAGACCATCCTAGCTAACAAAGTGAAACCCCCATCTCCACTAAAAAAAAATACAAAAAATTATCTGGGCGCAGTGGCGGGTGCCTGTAGTCCAGCTACTCGGGAGGCTGAGGCAGGAGAATGGCGTGAACCTGGGAGGCAGAGCTTGCAGTGAGCCAAGATCGCACTCCAGCCTGGGCGACAGAGCAAGACTCCATCTCAAAACAAAAAAAAAAAAAAAAGAAAGAATACAGGGACCCCATAACATTGGCAGTCTCAAGGTCAAAGACACCGTGGGTGGTAGAGTCAGTGAACTGTAAGCATAAAAGATGATAGTCAAAGTGGCATTGTTTGAACTTGAGATTTTGGATATTGTGATGTGGTGACCTGTGATAATGACGTATAAGGTGGCTAAAGTGATGGAGACCAGGGCATTGGAAGAATCATCCATGTGGATGTTGAAATAGCTGGGTACAGTGGCTAGGATTGGGCAGAGAGAAAGTCAATGAGTCTTGAGCTGAGGTCTTCAGTAAGCACGGGGCAGCTGCCAGTAGACTGTTAGGCACAGTAGCGAGGATGGGTGGCGGCAGCTCGGCCCTCAGGTACATGAAGGTGAGGGGGAAAACTCCACCCTTCTGAGAGGGTTGCAGGGGAACCAGTGTCCTGAAGGAAGGAGCCAGATTTAAGGTAACAAAAGCAGGTAGCAGGAAAGAGAGATTACAAGGCCAGGTACGTGACTCACACCTGTCATCCCAGCACTTTGGGAGGCTGAGGTGGGAGGATCGCTTAGGGCCAGGAGTTCGAGACCAACTTAGGCAACATAGCAAAACCCTTGTCTCTACAAAATATTTAAAAATTAGCCAGGCATGGTGGGTGCACACTTGTTGTCTCAGCTCCTCAGGAGGCTAAAACAAAAGGATTGCTTGAGCCCAGGAGGTCGACACTGCAGTGAGCTGTGATCACACGGCCCCCTGGGCAACAGGGTGAGACCTTGTCTCTTTGAAGAAAAAAAAGAATACCAGAGAATGTGCTGATCACTCCGTAAGTGCTCCAAGGGAGGGTAACAAAATGTACAACCCTCCACCCCAGAGGAGGCGTGGGAGATCGAGTCAGGTTAGGGATTATATTAGGACTCTCCATTTTCAAATGTCAGAAATCCAACTCAAGCTAGATTCAGCAAAAGAGAAGAGAATGTGTTTATCCATATAACCGGAAGTGTAGTGGGGCTGCTTGCTGGCTTCAGTGCTGATCACAGGGACCCAAGCCACGTCCTCGAGGGGCTCTCCTTCGGTCTCCCTGCTCTGCCGTCCTCTGTGTTGGCCACGCTCCCAGGCAGCCTCTCCCCATGCAGCAGCAGATGGTGGTGGCCCAACAACCCTGGGAAGTGTGCACCTCCCTTATGGCACCCGGGAAATTTCAGCCTGAGCCATCCATGGTGGTTAGTGAGGCTGCATCTCGAGTGGCCACTCTGAGAGGGCAGAACCCACCAGAATCACATGTTGGCAAGTGGGGAAGTGGTCCTTCAAAGGAAAACTGCTTTGCTGACAACAGGAGGAGGGCAGGGCCAGGCGTGGTGGCTCATGCCTGTAATCCCAACACTTTGGGAGGCCAAGGCAGAGGATCACTTGAGCCCGTGAGTTGAAGTCCAGCCTGGGCAACATAGCGAGACCCTGTCTCTACAAAAAAAATTTTTTTAATTAGCCGGGAGTGGTGGCACATGCCTGTGGCAGGAGGCTCTCTTGAGCCCAGGAGATCGAGGCTGCAGTGACTGTGCCACTGCACTCCAACCTGGGTGACAGAGCAAGACCCTTTTTCAAAAAGAAGGGAGTGAAGTGTACTGGATAGGCTTAACCTCAGATACCCTCCTCAGACAGACACAGAGGTCGGGAACGAGAGCGAAGGTGACACTGAGTCACTCCAGAGGCTGGATTTGGACTTCTAGTTGTCACTGAGGAAGACAGGGATATGAGGCAAGATGACATAGGCACTGGCTTCTTAGGGGAGCCCTCAAGTGACTCCTGAGTACCTGGAGTACCCGGGGTACCTGGGTGGGGCCGTGGTCACAGCGCCATCTAGTGCCATGTCATGAAGTAGCCGGGAAGCCGAGGGGCAAGATGCCCCCTTGATGCTCCTTTCGCTCCAAACAGGGTGGTCTACGAGGGGCAAGGAGCTGCTTGACAAATATTTGAAGGCAGGGGGACGTTTGGAGAGAAAAAGTTAGGGAAGATGTAATGGCAGCTCTTGGCTATTTGAAGAACTGACCTCTGGGAGAGGGATGAAACTCACAGAACCCTTAAGGGGAGCTACAGGAAATTTGGGGTGAATGATGACAACTAGAACTGTCTAATGACGAAGTGGGCTTTCTTCCGAGGGAATGAATCGCCATCCCTGAAAGTGTTTAAGCTGTGATTTGGATGTCTTTAGTCAATGATATGATATAAAATCTCCTATATTGGGTGCAAGATCAAGCCGCAACACATTTAAGGTAGCTTCCAGATTATAATTACATGAGTTATTCACACCCTGAATGAGGAAGAAATCATCCACCAAATGGTACAGTAGCTAAATGTTGTCTTCAGTGTCCTTTCACTGCCCCTTTGGGGCTCCTTTTTCCTGTCTCCAGGCACCTCTATTTCATACTTGGAAGCTTGAAGCTCTCATGAGGTCTACCTGCTCCCAGGGTTGCCTTCTAGACATTACAATATCCCCGTTGTAAAATTTGTCCTCTTCTTCCCATAAAAACTTCTAGAATCTGACAAACAGCCTGTAATCAACAAATAATCCAGATGTCAACTCACCTCTCAAATGTCAGAATTCAAGAAACTGAGCTCTGTTTGAGGAGCTATAAACTTAATTATAAACAGCCAATATCATACATTTTTATTTAATTAATTTATTTTTTTGAGACAGAGACTCCCTCTGTTGCCCAGACTGGAGTGCAATGGTACAATCTCGGCTCACTACAACCTCCACCTCCAGGTTCAAGTGATTCTCCAGCCTCAGCCTCCTGAGTAGCTGGGATTACAGGCATGTACCACCACACTCAGCTAATTTTTGTATTTTTAGTAGAGAAAGGGTTCTACCATGTTGGTCAGGCTGATCTTGAACTCCTGACCTCAAGTGATCTGCCCGCCTCAGCCTCCCAAAGTGCTGGGATTACAACCATGAGCTACTACACATGGCCGATCATACATTTTTAATTACTTTTCGTTTAGTAGCTTCTGTGTTCACTGTTAAATGTGTTTTCATTAATCTTGTCTTCTCTGGTCATTTTGTTAGACCCCGTAGGCAACAGTTTCATAATATAATCTTCTGAATCCTCCACAAAATTTAGTGTTTCAGTAATAGAATAGTTGATGAAGATCAATGTTTGCAAATTCCATTTGTGAGTTTGTTCCTCTGCGTGGAGGATGTCAGGCGCTGTGATAGACAAGAACGTGTAAAGGTGAATAAATAGAGCTCCAATCCACCTGGAATAGAAGTAATATATAAAGCGCCTACTAAGTGCCAGAAACTGTGCCACACACATGACACAGCATTATTGCGTTTTACTCAGGCAGTTTCATGAGGCAGGAATTTCTAGTTTCATTTTATAAACTAGAAATTTAGGCCCGGAGGGGACTTTGCCTAGAAAATAAGAGCCAAAACTCAAGCCCAAGTTAGTATGCCTCGCCTTTTCCTATAAACAAAAAAAAACAAAATAAATTACAAAACAAATTAGTTTTTACTGGAAAAGGTGCACGTTTCCTTTTGGAAGTCCCCAGAAGCAAAAGGACCACATTTTCCCTAGGATTGGATCCAGGAAATGGAGGAGCAAAAACTTCCTAGTTTAGTCTTGATGGATACTCCAAGGGAATCAGGCAAAACCAGGGGCGGGAGTGGCTGTGTCTGATGGGGTAGAACTCTCGTCACCTCCCTGTCCGTGGCCACGGAGGCACCTCTGGACCGCTTCCTGCCGCCTTGCCGCGCCGCGGTGGAGAGCGCGAGCTCGGACGCCATCTAGTGGTAAGTCTGAGGCTTCACTGGAGGGTTCAAAGAGGATCTGGTGCGAAGACCTGGGATTCAGAGTCAAATGCAGTGGGTCCTGACTCCCAGGTCAGAACACATCATAGCATCCCAAAAGAAAGCCACTTGCTGCCCGTGTTGCGCTCAGTTCCATATCCCGGAGCTCAGTGGCTTCTCTCCAGCCATACCCTCAACTTCCAGGCTTCCGGGAGAGATGCTCTCCTTATCCTTCTTTGTATTATACTTCCATTCATGTTAGTCACAAGTGAAAAACAAAAGCGTCAGCTAATCAGGTCTTGCAACTCCAAGACACACACACACACACACACACACACACACACACACACTACAACTGTGGCAGAGTCATTCATCACGCAGCCTCTCTAGGGGAACTTTTGCTAAACACAAGATCCAGGCGAGAAAAATCCAATAGCCTGGGGAGGCAGATGGATGAGGCCCACCAAGGAGCAAGACGTCCTTGCAAAAGGAAGCTCTGCACACAGAGCCTAGGAACCGGAGACATCCTCGGCAGGCCCACCTTGAGGGCCTCGCTCCTGCTCTCGCCCCCTCTCTCTGCCTGATGCCATGCCAAGTCATGCCTCTGCCCTAGCCCCATTTTCCCACAATGGCAGGCAGTTGTGCCAAGCTTGAAGAAGGGAGGCAGGCCTGGCCCTGGGGTCACAGGCGATGGACAGCCAGGCTGCGTGGTATCCCAGAGAGCTTTCTCTGAATGCCTCCAGGGGATGAAGAGTCCTCTGAGCTCATTGTTATGCTTCACTCACCCAATTTAGTCACTTGTTATGTAAGTGGATAAATAATGTTATATGTTCCATGGATGCATATATATATATATATTTATTTAATTTTTTTATTTCCATAGGTTTTGGGGGAACAGGTGGTATTTGGTAAAATGAGTAAGTTCTTTAGTTGTGATTTTTGAAATTTCAGTGCACCCATCTCCCAAGTAGTCTACACTCAGCCCAATTTGTAGTCTTTTATCCCTCACCCCCTTCCTACCCTTTCCCCCTGAGTCCCCGAAGTCTATTATGTCATTTTTAAGATGCATATATTTTTAATTAAAGAAATATATTCCCATTTTAGGTCTTGTAATAGCCAAAATAATCCCTCTCTCCACCTCTCTCACTCCCACGCATGTCCCTGATCTAATCTTTGGAATCTATAATACATTACCTTACATAACAAAGGGGATTTTACAGATTGATTAAGGACATTGAAATGGGAGAGTAGCTTGGATTAACCAGGTGAGCCCAATGTAATCACATGAGTCCTTTAACATCAGAGAGACTTTCCAGGGTTTGGGAAGAGAGAGTTGATCGTTGCTGACTGTGAAGATGGAGGAAGAGGTCCAAGCAGCAACCAAGGAACAATCTCTGGAATCTGGAAGTGGCAAGGGTGGTCTCTGGAAGTTGGAAGTGGCAAGGAAGCAGATTCCCGCTAGAGTCTCTAGAAAAGTATGCAGCCTTGTGGCTGGTGAGACCCTTGTAGGCCCATGTCAACCTAACTGTAGGGTAATAACCTCGCATTGTTTTTAGCCACTAAGTTTGTAACAGTTTGTTAGAGAAGCAATAAAAGAGTTCTTACGTAGGCTTTATGATCACACAGTTTCATTTAATATCAAAACAAGACCTGCCTGGAGCTATGCTGCCTCTCAGAGAGTTTGCATTACGGTAGGGCACATTTTTGGATTTTGTTTCAGGACCTAAGAGGAAAGGCATCATTTCTGTTAATAATCCATGTTATTACTCAGAAACCAGAAGATCTACTCTGTTCCACCTAACAGAGATGGCCCCTAGTGCTCATGGCCTCCAATGAACGTCTTCAGACCCCTCAAAGAGATCTCAGTTAGGGGCTTTTGGAAATGGCCTCTGGGCCTTTCATGGTTCAGTAGGACATATTTAGAGAGAGATGCATGAATATGTTCTGTAGAAAGGGCAAACCCTTAAGAAACACACCTTGAACCATAAAATCGTCCACACCTCCGAAAGGCAGTGATTCCATTCTTGGGAATTGATTCTAAGGCACTTAATTCTAAAGGTGCTAAAAAATGTGCATGAAACTTTTTACGATAATATTATGTACAACAGTAAAAACAACAAAGGAAACAGTCAAAATTCAAACTAAATGAAACCTTTAATAAATTATGATTCTCTGCTGGTATGGAAACATTAAAAATTACAATTGTTTATACTCTAGAAGCATAGGGAAATGTTCCTATTATACTCAATGAAAACAGTGTATTAAAAAATATCATTCAGGCCAGGTGCGGTGGCTCACGCCTATAATCCCAGCACTTTGGGAGGCCAAGGCGGGTAGATCACTTGAGGCCAGGAGTTCGAGACCAGTCCAGCCAACACGGTGAAACCCCATCTCTATTAAAAATACAAAAATTAGCCGGGCAAGGTGGCAAGTGCCTGTAAGCCCAGCTACTCAGGAGGCCAAGGCATGAGAATCGCTTGAACCCTGAGCAGGAGAGGTTGCAGTGAGCCAAGATCGTGCCACAGCACTCCAGCCTGGGCGACAGAGCGAGACTCTCTCCCGAAAAATAAACAAGTCTTTATTCAATAATCATTTGTTGGCCACATGCTATGTATCAAGTATTGCACCAAGCACCAAGTAATGAAAGGGTACCAAAATAAATATAGTCACTGCCCTTGTAAATTGAAGTATGCCACGATGGCAAAAATGTAAAGTGATCTATTCAGGTGTCAGGTGACACACCAGAAAAAAAAAAAAAAGCAAGTTGTTTTGTTAGAGTATAGTTAATATTCCGATTAACCTTCTTACATTACCTTTTAAGTTATGATAATTATATTAAAGTACAGGGCAGGAAGAAAACATGGACCTCTTGATCCAAGTCCCGATGCAGTGGACTCCTCACCGAGGAAGCCAGCCCTGAAAGCATTGTTTAGAAACACAACAAACAATAGCCTCTTCCCCAGCGGGGGAGCAGGAAGCCAGCTGTACACACAGGTTACTCCCGGGGGGGTGGTCAGCTTTGGGAGGCCACCTTTGAGCCTGAACTGACACCCTCTGTGTGTGCGTATCTGGGAAACTTTCACAGGACTGACTAAGCATGGCCCTGAAAGACGGCAACTCCTGTCTCTACCTGTCCTCCAGCTGCTGAGAGGAGAACTGTGAAAGCAGATGTGTTGCTTTGCTCATCACTGTTTTTATGCTGCCGTCGGTGTGGGGCAAGTCACATACACTGGACTCCATCTCCCTTCGTGGACAAGGAGACTCTGAGCTTGTTCATTTCTTTTTTGTTTGTTTGTTTTGTTTTTGAGACAAGAGTCTCGCTCTGTCGCCCGGGCTGCAGTGCAGTGGCGTGATCTTGGCTCACTACAACCTCTGCCTCCCGGGTTCAAACGATTCTCCCATCTCAGCCTCTCAAGTAGCTGGGATTACAGGCAGCCACCATCACGCCTGGCTAACTTTTGTGTTTTTCAGTAGAGACGGAGTTTCACCACATTGACCAGGCTGGTCTTAAACTCCTGACCTCAGGTGATCCACCAGCCTCAGCCTCTCAAAGTGCTGGGATTATAGGCTGAGCTTATTCATTTCTAAAGTGCCTTCTGAAACTGCAGCTATGGGAGCTGTCCGGGGCTCTAGGACAAGTAAGAGGAAACCCAGGTAGGCAGAGCCCCTGACCACTGGATTCGAATCTGAAGACACCTTTAGGATTGCGCAGACATGAAGAACATTTGGATCACCAAACAACTACAGAGCAAATGACGTGAGTGAAAGAGAGACTCGTTAGCAATCTACATTAATTTTCCAACAAGTAGCATAGTTTGATTAGGAAGGGCATTTATAGAGATGTATTCTTCTCCCTTGACTTACCGTCCACTATCAAATTAGGAGGTGCCATTTAATAATGATTCACAGTGGACTTTGTATCAATTATTATTATATGTCAAGCTTTGTACTTAGCACTTCACTTGGATTATTTCATTTAATTCTCACAGCAATCTAAACAGGTGAATAATGTTGCCTCCATTTTACTATTGAGAAAATGGGAGCTTAAAAAAGTAATAACGTGGCCAGGCACAGTGGCTCATACCTGTAATCCCAGCACTTTGGGAGGCCAAGGTGGGTGGATCATTTGAGGTCAGGAGTTGGGGACCAGCCTGGCCCATGTGAAACCCTATCTCTACCAAAAATACAAACATTAGCTGAGTGTGGTGGTGCACACCTGTAATCCCAGCTACTTGGGAGGCTGAGGCAGGAGAATTGCTTGAACATGGGAGATAGAGATTGCAGTGAGCCAAGATTGTGCCACTGCACTCCAGCTGGGTGACAGAATGAGACTCTGTCTCAAAAAAAAAAAAGTAGTAACTTGCCCAAGGTCTCATAAGTGACTAATGGATCAGTTCTTGGAAGTCCAGATTGAGAACTTCATGTATTGTCATTACAATTGGAACTTTGTGTCTGGTTATTTCTACTTGTTCTTCTAAATCCAGCACATGAAACTGCCTACCCTGCCCTCCCACTGCCCCACCTCCAACCAGTCTCCAGCTTACTGTGATCTGTGTCTCGGTGATCTGTGATTGCTGCCCACTTGATGTCCCTGCTGCCAGCCCCTTGGTCTTGGACCTCCCAGTCTCTAGGACCATGAGATAACACATTCTTTTCTTTCCTTCTTTTTTTTTTTTTTTTGAGACAGAGTCTTGCTCTGTCACCCAGGCTGGAGTGCAGTGGTGCGATCTGGCTCACTGCAACCTCCACCTCCTGGGTTCTAGCAATTCTCCCGCCTCAGCCTCCTGAGTAGCTGGGACTATAAGCGTATGCTGCCACGCCCAGCTAATTTTTATATTTTTAGTAGAGACAGGGTTTCACCATGTTGGCCAAGCTGGTCTTGAACCTCTGACCTCAAGTGATCCACCCACCTCAACCTCCCAAAGTGCTGACATTGCAGGTATGAGCCACCTCGCCTGGCCATAAATTTGTTTCTTTTAAAATCTAAATTTCATTGTACATTACCCAGTTTGTGGTATTCTGTTAGAGCAACACAAAATGGACTAAGACATCCCCCATGTCTGGGTAAACATCCAAAGGATTAAAAGCAGAGTCCCAAAGACACATTTGTATACCCATGTTCATAGCGGCATTATTTATAATACCCAAAGGTGGAGGCTACCAATGTGTCCATCAACAGATGAATGGATAAATAAAATGCAGTATATCCACACAGTGGAATATTACTTGGTCTTAAAGAGGAGAGACATTCCAACACATGCTGCAACACAGATGAACCTTGAAAACCTTATGCTAATTGAAATAAGCCAGTCACAAAAAGACCAATGCTGTGTGGTTCCACATATATGAGATGTCTAGAGTAGTCAAATTTGTAGTCAGAAAGCAGACTGGGGGTTGCCAGGGGATGGAAAAGAAAGGAATGGGGAGTTATTTAACAGGTGTAGAGTTTCCGTTTTGCAAGATGAAAAAGTTCTGGAGATCGGTGGCACAGTAATATGAATATGCTTAATATTACTGAAGTGCACACTTAAAAATGATCAAGATGGGCTGGGTGCAGTGGCTCACACCTGTAATCCCAGCACTTTGGTAGGTTGAAGCAGGAGGACCACTTGAGCCCAGGAGTATGAGGTTACAGTGAGCTACTATTGTACCACTGCACTCCAGCCTGGGTGACAGAGACACTGTCTCTAAAAATAAATAAATAAATAAATAAATAAATAAATAAATAAATAAATAAATAAATTTAAGATGATAAATTTTATGTTATGTGCATTTTACCACAATTTTTTTTAACAAAAGAGGAATCCTTCCTCCTCTTCACATCTGTCGTTCTCCTTGTGTCTTCAATCCCATCTCATGCCACCTCTTTAAGGAGGCTTATTCATTCCTTCTGCGTTCTCCACTCTGGGATTGCCACAGACAGTTGGAGCGGCAAGGCTAAGAGGACGCACACATGTTTTAAGATGTTTAAGATGATAAATTCAGATAAACTAGTAAATCAAATGTTACAGCCCCCTTAATTTTTACTTTTTTGCATTTATTTTTGCATATATATTAAATCTATATATCTTTGTAACAACAACATGGAAAAGTCTGTCATGCTGTGGTTTCTGTACGATTGAAAGTCAGGCAAGTATCCAGGCTCACGCTCTGCCCTGAAGCCCCACACTCCCCACCCATCCTCCCAGCTGCTCAGGCCAGCCCACAGCCTTGGGCAACAGCAGAGGCTTCCACAGTCAGGGCCATAGGGCTACACTTTCCTGGGGTAGCTACAGAGCTGCTTCTAGGACGTGGGATCTGTGCAGTCAGTCACAGATGGCTGGCACTTAGAAAAGACCTGCTCACTGGGCAGAACATGAGGTCAGGAGTTCGAGACCAGCCTGACCAACATGGTGAAACCCCATTGCTACTAAAAATACAAAAATTAGCCAGGCATAGTAGCATGCGCCTGAAGTCCCAGCTACTCGGGAGGCTGAGGCAGAAGAATCACTTGAACCCGGGAGACAGAGGTTGCAGTAAGCCAAGATCACGCCACTGCACTCCAAGGGAAGAGAAGGGAAGGGGAGGGGAGGGGAGGGGAGGGAGGCAATCGGAAAACAAGCAAATAATCCACTAAATATGTTAGAACACAGGGAAAATATATACGGGGAAGTGTCTGGACATCAGGCTTAAAAGTTGACAGCGACTTAACCATGGCCTTGGGGTATCATGCTAAGGAGACTAGTCTGAAGCCATCCTGTCCATGACAGCTGATCACCCCATTGATTTGCAGCTGAATTGCTCAGGAATTTCAACCTTAACCTAAAGATGATGGTGCATTCGGGAAGGATGCTGAGAGGAAGAATGATGTTCTCTGGTGTGAGGAAGGAACAGAGGTTTAGAGGTTTAAGGGGTCCAATAAACTACCCACTGCTTCCTGCTTAAGTTTGAATAATTTTAGAAATGAAACAAAAACCGTATGAAAACCTGTGAAAGGAAAATATCTTGGGGCCCCAAAATCACTAAGCCAAAGGGAAAATTCAAGCTGGAAACTGCTCAGAACAAACCTGCCTCCCAATCTACTCAAAGTCATCCCTCTGCTCACTGACATAGATGCATATTCTGATTGCCTCCTTTAGAAAGGTTTATCAGAAACTCAAAAGAATGCAACCATTTTCCTCTCACCTACCAGTGATCTGGAAGCTCCCTCCTTGCTTTGAGTTGTCCCCGCCTTTCTGGACAGAACCAAAGTACTTCTTACATATATCAATTGATGTCTCATGACTCCCTAAAATGTATAAAACGAAGCAGTACCCCAACCACCTTGGGCACATGTCATCAGGACTTTCTGAGTGTGTGTCACAGGCACACATCCTCAACCTTGTTAAAATAAATTTTCTAAATTAACTGAGACCTGTCTCAGATTTTCTGGGTTTACAAACCAAAGTATCATCTTTATCACAGATGAAGATGATATTGAAAAATGGGGCTTATATCTGATCAGAACAACATTGACTCATGTGCCCATCATCATGATCAGGAGACAAAATTACCTTGATTAACCAGGCCAGGGTCATAATTTCTGACCCAAACGGACCTAGTATGACCTAAGTATATTCCTTCAGAAATTTGAGGTACTGTTACCAAAACTAGAGAGATGGGGCCCAAGCAGTAAAAGCAACCATGTCTGCTGCCTACGTGTGTGTGTGTGTGTGTGTGTGTGTGTGTGTGTTCAGTTACTCGTCTCCCATGTGACTCCTTCATGGTACAGTTTGATCACTCTGCTTTGATGAGAAAAGTATGGAGGAAACCCTGGATTTTGATGTTGCTTTGAACAAGTCACTTTCTCTTTCTCTCCACAACAAAACACCATGAAATAAAAATCCCTTTGCCTTAGGAATGCTGGGCTCATAAATGAGACCATGCCTGTAAAGTGACGTGATCTCCTGAAGACAAAGGCTGTGTAAATATATAAGATTATTAGCCAAACCACTCAAGACTAACCTGTGCATGAATGTATTGGAAAGCAAACAGGGCCAGGGAAGAGGACTCCTCATTTCCAAGGGCCACAGGATTCCTTTGTTTCCTGACATCTAGCATGCTTACCTCCCCCCAACACCCACACACAGCCAGGAGGGACAGGTGAGCCAATTTAGGTTCCTTGGAATGATGGATTAAAACATTTGGAGAGCAGAATTTCAAGCAATTGCCATGTTGGAGGGTTTTCTAGAAAGATAATTAAAGAGAAATCATAATTGGGTTTTAGATATTGATTGTTGTTCATCTGCCCTAATCCATACATCAACATACCCGTATACACTGTTACAAAGAAATCTCAAGTTCAACAAAAGAAGGAACGAGGTCTTCTATCTTATGTTTGATTTTTTTTTTTTAAGTTTTCTTTAGAGACAGGACCTTGCTCTGTCACCCAGGATGGAGTGCAGTGGTGCAATCACAGTTCACTGCAGCTTCAAACTCCTAGGCTCGAGGAAGCCCCCCACTTTCACCTCCCAAAGCCCTAGGATTATAGGCATGAGCCCCTGTGCCTGGCCCTTATGTTTTATTTCTTAAGAAGAAAGAGGCCAGGTGCGGTGGCTCACGCCTGTAATCCTAGCACTTTGCGAGGCCGAGGCAGGTGGATCACGAGGTCAGGAGATCAAGACCATCCTAGTTAACACGGTGAAACCCCGTCTCTACTAAAAATACAAAAAAAAAAAAAATAGCTGGGTGTGGTGGCAAGCGCCTCTACATAGTCTCAGCTACTTGGTAGGCTGAGGCAGGAGAATGGCGTGAACCTGGGAGGCAGAGCTTGCAGTGAGCTGAGATGGCGCCACTGCACTCCAGCCTGGGTGACAGAGTGAGACTCCGTCTCCAAAAAAATAAAAAAGAAAGAAAGAAAAAAGAAAAAAGGAAAAAAAAAGAAGAAGAAGAAGAAAGAGAAGGAAGGGAAAGAGGAGGGAGAAGAAGAGACTATCTCAGTTAATTTTGCCACTATAACAAAGTACCACGGACTGGATAATTTATAAAGGACAGAAATTTATTTTCTCATAGTTCTGGAGGCTGGGAAGTCCAAAGCACATTTTGTATCTGGTAAAAACCTGTTCCTCAAAGATTGAGCCATCTAGATGTCCTCATCTGACAGAAGGTACGGAAAGACAGAAAGGATTGAGTACTAGGTACTTACAGGGCAGAAGAGCAGAAGAGAGTAAACACATTTCCTCAAGCCCTGTTATAAGGCCTCTAATCCTACCCCTGAGGGCTCCACCCTCATGACTTAATTAATGCTGAGAGGCAGAACCCCCTAACACTAATCACATTGGCCATTACGTTTCAACACATGAAAACTGGGGGGCACATTCAGACCACAGCAGAGAGGGAAAGGAGAAGAGAGAAACGGAAAACCTGACTTCTAGTCTTCTCTTTTGCCTCTCAGGAATCATAGATTTTAGACCTGGAAAGAACCTTAAAGGTCAGCCTAGCCATCTCCACGAACCCCTTTCCTTTTAAAAATTATACATGGGTGGTGAGGACCAGTGAGGCAAACTAAAGTTTCTAAGCTTACACAGCCTATTGGTAGCATAACAGGATAAGGATTCAGGTTTCCTGCCTCCCAGTTGGGTACTTTTTACATTAAGTCATCCTGTCTTCCATTCAGTTTTATGACCTTGAGCAAGTCACCCAACCAGTCAACAAATATTTTTAAAGACCTAACAACAAGTAATGGAATATCCAATGAAAAGAAATTTAAACAAATAAAGAGCTTATTTTTCTCTCCTAATAAGAAGTCAGGGGGTAGACATAGTCACTGGTACTAGTTCAGCAGCTTAATGATGTCTTCATGGACCCAAACAATTCTATCTTTCAGTTCCATTGTATTTATTGTTGGCTTTTATCAGCATGACTGTTGTCCCATGGTTGCAAAATGGTCACGTATCTCCACATATTTTTTCAATATTTCATTTAACACTTTTTAAGTCCCATGTATGTAATGCGTTACTTTGATTTTACAAGCATGATAGCTGTATTCTTTTGTAGATGCTCCATCAAACTGAGGAAAATCATTCCCTTTATAGTTGATAAAGGCTTCTTTAAAAAATCATGAATGGGTGTTGAATTTTGCCAAATTTTTTTAACATTGACTGAGATCATATGAATCATATGAATTTTCTTCTTTATTCTGTTTATGTAGTGAATGACATTGATTGACTTTCAAATGTTGAGCCAACTTTGCATTCCTCGAAAAAAATCCCACCTGGTAATGCCTCTTGCTCTTTTCAGATGTCGCTGGATTTGATTTGCCAATTTTGTTTTTGTTTTTGTTTTTCTGAGATGGAGTCTCACTCTGTCACCCAGGCTAGGTGCAGTGGCGCAATCTCAGCTCACTGCCACCTCCACCTCCCATGTTCAAGCAACTCTCCTGCCTCAGCCTCCTAAGTAGCTGGGATTAAAGGTGCCCACCACCTCGCCCAGCTAATTTTTGTATTTTTAGTAGAGATGGGGTTTCCCCATGTCGGCCAGGCTGGTCTCAAACTCCTGACCTCAGGTGATCCACCTGCCTCGGCCTCCCAAAGTGCTGGGATTACAGGCATGAGTCATTACACCCCACCTTGATTTGCCGACATTTCGTAAAATTTTTGCACCTATGTAAGAAATATAGGTGTGTGATTTTCTTTCCTTTTTATTTCTTGGTATCAGGATTATTCTGAACTTATAAATTAAAAAGTGTTCTCTCTTCCTTTGTTCTTTCAAACGAGTTTATATAAAATCTATATTACCTTTCTTAAATGATTGATAAACATTTACTAGTGAAACCATCTTGCTCTGGAATTTTCTTTTTAGGACCTTAAAGATATGGGGTGAGTCAAATGTTCTATTTCTTCTTGTGCCAGTTTTGGGAAGTTGTATTTTTCAAAGACTTTTTCCATTGAATGTAAATTATTGAAATCATCAGCATAAAATTATTCATAATGTTTTCTTATTATATTTTCAATTTCTGTATATCTGTAGGGATGTTCCTCTTTTACTCTTGATATTTGTTATTAGTGTTTTTCTCTCCTGTTCAGTCTCACTAGGAGTTTAGCAATTTTGTTAATATTTTCAAAGAACCAACTTGTAAGTTGGTTAATGTCTCACATTATTTTTTATTATTTTTTTCCTCCTATTCACTTCAGCTTTAATTTGCTTTCTTATTCTAACTTCATAAAGTGGAAACTTAAGACAATTGATTTCAAACCTTTTTTCTTTACTGAAATAAACTTTTAAAGCTATAAATTTCTCTTTAAGGACTGCGCTGACTGCATTCCACATATTTTGATGTAGTTTCACTACCATTCAGTATGCAGTGTTTTCTAATGTTCTTACAACCATGCCTGGCATCATAAAGTTCTTTGTAAGTGTGCCCTCCTGTTAGCTCCAGGTTTTGTTTTGTTTTGTTTTGTTTCGTTTTTTTGAGACGGAGTCTTGCTCTGTGGCCCATGCTAGAGTGCAGTGGCGCGGTCTCGGCTCACTGCGAGCTCTTCCTCCCGGGTTCTCGCCATTCTCCTGCCTCAGCCTCCCGAGTAGCTGAGACTACAGGCACCCACCACCATGCCCGGCTAACTTTTTGTGTTTTTAGTAGAGATGGGGTTTCACCGTGTTAGCCAGATGTTAGTAACGATCTCCTGACCTCGTGATCCGCCCACCTCAGCCTCCCAAAGTGTTGGAATTACAAGCGAAGCCATTGCGCCTGGCCTAGCTCCAGTTTTTGTTTCTCTTATTAACAAGTGAGAAAGAGCCCCTTTAGAGCCTCTTTGCTGTTTCCACTGACTGAAATACCATTCCTTCATATAGGCCCAGAATTCTAATAAATTCCCATTCATTGTGCAGGTGTGACCTCAGACATCATTACCTCAAAGAAGCTTTCCCTGATGACCCAGACCAGGATGGTCCTCTCATCTACTAAGTTGTATAGTGACCACCCCAAAAAATTTCATGTCCACCCAGAACCCGTGAATGTGACCTTATTTGGAAACAGGGTCTTTGCAAATATAATCAAGTTAATATGATATCATAAGATCACATTGGATTAGGGTGAGCCTTGAATCTAATATGGCTGGTGTCTTTATGAGAAGAGAGAAACTTGGAGACAGAGACACAGACACACAGAGATAATACCACGTGACAACAGAGGCAGAGACCAAAGTGATGCATCTTCAAGCTGTGGAAGGCCAAGGATGGCCAGTAGCCACCAGAAGCTAGGAAGAGGCAAAGAAGGATCCTCCCCTAGATCTTTAGAGAGAGCACAGCCCTGCTGACACCTTGATTTCAGGCTTCTACCATCTAGAACTGGAAGACAATAAATTCTCTTGCTTTAAGCCACCCAGTTTAGGGCAATTTGTCACTGCAGCTCTAGGATGTAATACCCCAAGTTATATGTTTCCATACTTTCCTGTATTTTTCTTTCCTAGCTCTTTTCAGACAATTATTACATATAAATTATCAGGAAATAAGGATGGCGTGATAATACATACTAGTCTGGCTTTTTTTCCTCTCTCTCTGAGACAGAGTCTCACTCTATCACCCAGGCTGGAGTGCATTGGCATAATCTCAGCTCACTGCAACCTCCGCCTCCCGGGTTCAAGCAAGTCCGCTGTCTTAGCCTCCCAAGTAGCTGTGATTACAGGCACAAAAAAGTCACCATGCCCGGTGAGTGTTTCCATTTTTAATAGAAATTTCACCATGTTGGTCAGGCTGGTCTTGAACTCCTAATCTCAGGCAGTCCACCTGCCTTGGCCTCCCAAAGTGCTGGGATTATAGGTGTGAGCCACCATGCCCAGCCTAGTCTGGCATTTTAGTAGAGTCCTCCTTAAGAAAGACTAACATAACCCCAACCAGTGTCTCCAATGGTAAGGATTTTGAAAGGCAGATAATTTCGAAGGAGCCTGTCCTTTAAAATCACAGTATGCCAGTGGCCACCGTTAGCTTCTCAATGCTGTCCTTGGGTCACAGGGTTTTCTAGTGTATAAATTATCCAAACGAGTAATTTCTTACAGCAACAGATTGTCAAAAAAAGACACTGATGCGCGAGTCATGTGAGAGTCAGAAACATTGGTTCTGCTCTCCTCTCTGCCTCCAGGGGGTCTTGGCCAAGTCACTCAACCTCTCTGGGTTCCAGGTTCTTAACTGTAAAAGAAGGTGATTGGGGCTAGACAGTAGAGTCCCTTTGGCTCTAATCTTCTGAGGCTTCATGGTTTGTTCCATTAACCGTAGCTGAATCCAGGTGGAGGAGGTGACCCGGGTGGGTGCTGGACCAAGAAGGATTCTGTGTTAAGATGTAGAACTGCGAGTTCTGTCTAAGCTTGTTTTACTTGATAAATGGAATTGAGTAGACGTTTCTAGGACTCTTGTTTTTAAAAATCTTTTAAAGTGGCTGGATTGGCTGGTCACTTCCTATCTCTGGTTCACAGTGCATTCACCTGTATACAAGGCGGAAGAAAGGATGGAACCCGGGATTCCCAAGGTCTCTTCCAGCTCTCAAGTGCAAAGTTCTGTGTCTTCAAAGCAGTTTATTGCTAAGCCAGAGAGCTAAGAGAGCTTAGCCTTGAGCTAAGTATAGGTCATGGGGTCAATCTCAGGAACACTCTTCACTTTATTTCTTCTCATAACCATTGCGTGTGTTAGGGAGGGATGGGGCAGTCTGTCTCCCCCAACACAGGCTCTAAGATATGCCATTGGCAGGCAAGAATGAAATCCTGGCTCTACCTCTCACGAATTAGGTGATCTCAAGAGAAACTAAGTAAGTGTGAGCCTCCGTTTCCCCATCGGTGAAACGGAGAGTTACCGGCAAAGGTGTAAATGTCAAGAGTTGAGCAACAACGCCCAGTCCTTACTAGGTTTTCAACCTCTATTTTCCATAACCGTTAGGAGCGCTAAGGAAAGATAAACTGCGGCATCCTAAGTACGCTGTGGCTCGCTGACACCACGCCACAGTACTGGATGCCTCCGTGCCACCACTTCCACATTTCTCGCGCACTGCGCGGTGGCACGGCCACGCGGATCCACGAAACAACCCAGCTCTCGCACGCCAATCATCCCGGATCAGGCTCCGCCCCCCCGGCGCTCAAGGCGCCCGCCGGCGTGCGCGTTCCCGCCACCAGCGTGCGCACTCCGGTCGCACCCGGTGACGCGTCGCCGGCGGGTGCCGGTTGGGGGTGCGGCTCCAGGAAAGGAGCGCGGCCTCCAGGAAGCCGGTTGGCCGTGATGCTGCCAGTTGATGGTCCCTCCGCTCCCGGGGTCCCCGGCCGGCCAAGCAGGTGAGGCCGCCTTCCGGGCGCGAGTGAGGGAAGGGCGGGCGGCCGAAGGGGCCGGCATCGGCGGGTGGGTTGGAGTGCGGTGGCCGGCTGCTCGGCTAGCGGGCCGCGGACGAGTCTCTCTGCCTCAGGCCCCAGCAGCCGCCCGCTCAGCCCAGCGGACCGATTCCTGCCGCCCCTGCTGCGCGGCCACATCCGGGCGCCCCGGTACCAGCGCCTGTGAGCCGTGGCGGCCGGCGCGCTCCCCCAGCCCCTGGCAGGGGACATCTGGCGGTCGCGCGCCTCGGGTGACCGGGATCACCCCCTCGAATGGGCGGAGCTTGGCCGGGCAGCGAGGACGCTGCACCGGGGACCCAGCCGGCTCTGCCTGCCGCTTTAAATGACATTCGCACGTCTTGTCGTTTTCGCTTTGCTTTGCTTTGCTTTTGCCAGATTTCATGTTAGATTTCTTCTGGGAAAAATGGAGCTCATTGGGCAGTAAAGAGATGATGCACAGCATTGTTTCTGAACTTGAGTAATGCGCGGACGCCTTTTAAAGGGACAATTCTCTCGGTCTAAAATATGTCCCAGAACCCTTAGGGTTCTCCAGACCCCAGTTAGATGAACCCTGGTGCAGAGCGTTTTCAGAGAACGTTTATCACGAAGGAAACCAAAGAGATCCTTTATGATTCAGGAACTTTCAGGCTAGAAGGTAAACTAGAGGTAATGGAAGAATTCCAAATTAGAGACTCAAAGCCCAGGTTAATTTCACATTGCGCTCTCTGTTGTCTTCTGGTTTTTGTGATGAAAATACCAAATTATCCAGCTTTAGAGAGGCCTAGAAGAGTTATATTATTTGTGTTACCATATATTTGATGTTTTTGTATCAGATTTGTTAATTGTTTGACATATTAGAATTATAAAATGGAATACTAATTTGTATAGTTTAATCGTTTATTTCGGTGTTTACCTTAACATTGATTTATCTCTTGTAGTTGTTGCATATTGAATCTATGGCTTATATTCTTCTCCTCTAATAGGAAATGTGTGACCGAGGCCCTTGAGGATGTAGTCTAGGAAGGAGACAAAAATGAACATTTATGTAAGGATTTATATTCTCTACGTATTTACTCAGCATGTTCACTTAAAATAGACTACCCATGAATAAAGAGACGATTCCAATTGTGAGAAAACCTCAGGATGTGTAACAGGTTAAATCTTGATAAAGAAAAATGTTGACTTGTGCTTTGAAAGAAGTGTAATGTTGAGAGGAGGACAGGGTGCCTTGGTGGAAGTGCTGTTAGTAAGTGCCTGAGGCAGGCATGGGGACAGCTTGTGTGGGAGAAAAGAGAGAGAAGTGCCGCACTAGAACGGAGAGATGGTATCTGGGACTGATGAGAGGATAGGTTGGTGAGATAAGGTGGACCAGTTGATGGATAAAAGGTTTCAGGTGCCACACAGGAAACTTAGTGTTGATCCTTGGGCTTCCAGAAGGTTCTTAGCTGGTCATATTTTGCAGGCCGTGTTTTACAAAGAGTTGCTTGCAAAATGTGGTGTGCACAGTGAAGGCAGAAGGTGGGTGAGTCGCCAAGAGATCTGTCTTGAGGTAGTGATGCCTGCTGTGGTCATCTTAGATATGAGGGATATCTGAGGAAGAATCGACGGGCTTGGAGAATGATAGAATATGTCAACACAGGAAGTGGGAATCAAAGCTGAGAACCAGGTAATCCAGGTCAATGGGGATTGGTGATACCCATCTTAGACCTGGAGAATTTGGAGGGTGATATTAGTTTGCATCAAAAGATTTCAACCCCAGACTTGGACTAATTGAGTTTGCGGTAACAGGGCTTCAATGAGCTTGGAATGTGGAACTGGAACTTGAGGAAAATCAGAGTTAATGCAGGAAAAGTGACCAGAAAAAGACTAAAATGGGAAGCAGAATTTTGCAAATGAATAGAGAGGGAGGAAGAGGTTAAGACTTTATATTGAAACATAAAATTAAAATGGTTAAGATAAATATTGAAGAACATACAGATCGTAAATAGCAATTACGTACATTTCTTCTTAAAGAATAAATCAAGTTGTCTTCATGTATCTTTTGTCACAGCTGAGTAACGGTGCCACGCTGCCACCTGGCAGCCTTCACATCAGCCTCTCACTCTCAGAAAGCAAAATGCTGCTGGAATGGTTGAGAGCAAATTTAATTTTTCCAGGTTCTCTTGAATGCTTTGATAGTCAAATCATTCTTTCTGAAGTACCGTTCCCTATGGTACCTTTGCTTATTCAGAAGCCGAGCTCTCCCAGAGGCTGACTTCTCTGTGATTTTGTTTGCCTGTGATTCGAGTTCACTAACATCTGTTTCCTTGGATCTTGCGTTTTTTCACCAGTGGAACCATTTCCCTTTGTGATTGATTTGCGTTGTTTTTGTCGTTGTCTGTAGAACTGTCAGTGAGAGACTGACAGAGACATTGACACTTGACCATGGGCTTTATTCCAATAAAGAATGATCAGCCAAGCAGGGCCCCCCTAGCTGAAGTCATGAGAGTTAATGCATCTCTCTGGTGATCGGTCTCACACAATTTAGGCCTTTTTAAAACATGTCAGTTTTGGCCAGGCGCGGTGACTCAAGCCTGTAATCCCAGCACTTTGGGAGGCCGAGACAGGTGGATCACGAGGTCAGGAGATCGAGACCATCCTGGCTAACACGGTGAAACCCCGTCTCTACTAAAAAATACAAAAAAACTAGCCGTGTGAGGTGGCGGGCGCCTGTAGTCCCAGCTACTTGGGAGGCTGAGGCAGGAGAATGGCGTAAAACCCGGGAGGCGGAGCTTGCAGTGAGCTGAGATCCGGGGCAACAGAGTGAGACTCCGTCTCAAAAAAAAAAAAGTCAGTTTTATGTGGTAGTACTGAATTTGCCTCCCAGAGCCCTGGTGCGAAGATTCTTAGCTAGAAGGACAATTGGAGTTTACATTTGAAGATCAAATTACCATATTGTTAACTTTTAGGCAATAATCCGTCGTACTTTTGTCCTGAGTAAAAATGATAGTGCTTCAGCAGTTATAAGCTGTCCTATTTTCTCTGCTTTTAAACACAAGTTTTGTAACTTAAAATATCTGTTTATCCTTTTGATCAAAATCATCACATATCTCAAAAGAAAAAAAATAAAGAAGTCCTGAGACAAACCTCAGATGACGCAAAGTTTCCTAAGTGTGCTGTGATCATTCTCGCGGTCACCTTCCTCTTCGAAGTGTGTTCTTCTCACCCCATCCAGAATCGACCTCCCACCTCCAGAAATCTTTTCCTGCTAAAGCTAGCCTTTGCTGTGCTCTTCTCTGAGCTCTTATAACAAGAATCCGAGTAATTTAACATTGCCTTGAATTAGTAGCTTGGTTATTTTCTGGGTATTAGTATTTTCTCTGTAACAATCTGCAAACTCCTTGAAATTTGGAGTTGGGTTTGTTACTCCTCATATCACCTTTGTAGTCCTGATTTTCTTCCCCAAGGACCAGTTTGCCTTTAACTATGACTTTAAGCTGCTAACTAAAACTTTCTTTTCTTTGGTTCTCAGTTCAGCTATCACACAGCTCTCACTGATTTTTATTTTTAGTGTTGGGATTGGAATTCCTGTGTCCTGATAGGCTTTTAAGATAGGCTTTTTCAGTATGTTCAGAAAAGTATTTGATCCTAGAAACAGGGTTTCATTAGTCAAAGGTAGCTTGTTAAAAATCGTTATTTCTTCTGACGATAAAATTAATATATGTCCTTTGAAAAATATAGGCAAGCCTAGGGAAGAAAATAAAGATGATACCTGATCTCATTGCCCAGAAATAACTAAGCACTGTTAACATTTTGGTTTCTTTCCTAACATTTTATCCCCCCCCAAGCATGGTGACATTTTTTCACTTAATATATCATGAACATCTTTTCATGTCAATAAATAGATCTGTATCATCACCTTTAATAGGCACATTGTATTCCACTGCATAAATGTACCCCACAGTGGACATTAGTAACAGTGTTTTGCTGTTACACACAATAATATGATGAACATCCTATAGATATTTTAGTGAGTTTACCCCATGACTTCCTAAAGATGAATTTCTGGAAGTGTGATGGGTAGAGCAGAGGGTCGGCACACGTAAATGTTTGTGTGTGTCACCCCAATACCCCCAGAATGTTAGTGATGTGCCTGTCCAGAGTCTCACAGCACTACTCATCGACCTTTTCCCCGTCCCCTGTTAGCCAAGTATCACCAGGCCTTCATCACTGCCAATCTGATAGCTGTTTTTATTTCTGTTTATCTGAATACTGATAGTTCTATTTTATCAGCCATTTCAATGAGATCATTTCAATAATCTCAAATTGTCTTTGCTTATTTTTCTATTCAGTCCATCTCTTATTTCTTTATGAGAACTTTGGATATGTAAAGGTTATTTACTCTTTGTCACGCACGTTGCAAGTACTTTTCCCAAGTTGTGTGTATTCGTAGTGGGGAAGGATTTTTTTTTTTTTTAAAGCACATAGAAGTTTTAAACTTGTGTAGCTATTTTATAAAAACATTAAAATCCATTTAAATATCTAGATCACTGATTTTTTTTTCTTTTTACTTTTTGTGTAAACTTTTAAATCACAGACATTGTTTGTCCTAAATTTGGGGTACACAGAGTACAATGTGGAAACCATACTAAAACTTGAACTAATTAAAGTGATTTTTTTCCCTTTGTCAGGTAGGCAGTATTCATACTTTTTACTGTCTAATATCTTTGTGTGTCTGTTTTATTTCCTTCACTGCATTATAGATTCTTTAAGGTCTGGGCCTGTATCTGATTCATCTTTGTGTCTCCCATTTCCAGCCATTTTTGAAACCTGCAAGAGTTACTCATGATTTGTGTGGCAGGCACTGGTCACTGGGGAAACCAAAGAATAAGAGGCTGTCCCTGCCCTAGTGGGACTTGTCATGTAATGAGGAAGCCAACCACAAGTGTAATACTTCATCCCACTGCTGTGATAAGCAAATACTCTGGGGATACAAGGATTAGGGGAACTCAGCCAGGACTCATGCTTGATTTGTGTCAGGACTGATTCTTAGTAATGCAACTGACGACCCAAGGGGGAGGTTCATTCTGCAAATGCCAAGGAATGAGAGGCATTTCAGTGATCTGTAGCTTGTGTTTCGTGTGGCTGGAGCCTAGGGTACATAGGAGGGGTCTGTCGGGATGAGACAGAAGATGGGCCCCAGATCAGTATTTTGCAAAGAGCTTTCTGCGATGATGTCAGTGTTTTATGTCTGGACTGGCTAATGCAGAAGCTGTATGTGGCAGTTGAGCACTTCAAAGGTGGCTAGTACAACTGAGGAACTCAATTTTTAATTTTATTTAATTTTAATAACTTTTAATAACCACATGTGGCAAGTGGCTACTTTTATTTAATTTTAATTGGCTAATTTTATTTAATTTTAATTACTTTAACCTCATGTGGCAAGTGGCTAGCACCGGACTAGATCATGAAGGATCTCTTTTATACCCTAAGGAGTAAGAGAGAAAAGTTGGGGAATGGGGAGGTATGATTCCCTGTTTGTTTTGGAAAGGTCACTCTAGTGTAGAGGTTCTTAACCCTTTTGGGTCCTAGAACTCTAAAACTTGACTTCTTGCCAGGCCCTTTCCTGGAGTCTGCAGAGCTGCAACTAGCACTCAACTGAGCAGACCAAAACCTGGGCCTGGGGGAGCTCCCATTCTGGAGGAAGAGACAAAAAAGAGAAACGTAACATACGCATTATGTTAGAGGACGAGGGTGAGTCGATTCTCACACTTGCATCCCACCTCTCCCTCCCAGGAGCTGTGTGACCTTAGGCAAGTTACTTAGCCTCTCTGCCTCATCCATAGAGTGTTGTGATAATAGTGTTTGTCTTGTAAGTTGTTAGGAGGATGAAGTTAGTACTTGTGCAATGTGTGGAGCAAGGGCTGGCACATAATGAGCACTATGTAAGCGTTTAATAAATAAATACTGAGGAGAAAAGATCAATCAGGGAAAGGAGTTGGTGGGGAGGGGGTAGGCATTACAGTTATTGATCAGGTGGCCAGGGAAGTCCTCCTTGAGAAGGTGACCTGTGGGTAAAGACCTGACGGGAATGAAAAAGTGAGCCATATGGGTTACTCCCTAGCAGTAGGGGGGCAACAAGTTGAGAGATCCTGAGACCAGAGAGTGCCTGGCATTTTTGAAGACCACTCGGCACATCAGTGTGACGGGAATGCAGTGTTAAAGGAGGAGAGAGTAGATGACGAGGTCAGAGCCTTAACAGGTGGTCAGATGTTTTCTCCTCTACGACTTTGTAGGTTGCAGTCTTTGGTGGATTTTGAGTACAGAAGTAATCTGATCAGGGTTCTGAGCAAGGGGTGGGAGTGTGGAGCTGTCAGTTTCCGAGAAAGTATCTGCCCGAGGGTGTTGGAGGCAGCATTGTGGGGCCACTGGTTGAGACTACCCATAGAAGACTAGTTAGTCTGCTCTTTTGATAGAGCAGGCAAGAGATAAGAGCCTGATCTCAGGAGAAGGTGACAATGAAAGGGGTTTTAGATAAGCTGAGGTTAAAGAAATTAAAGGAATTGGTAAGAAATTACATTTGGGGCCGGGCGCAGTGGCTCATGCCTGTAGTCCCAGCACTTTGGGAGGCTGAGGCGGTCGGATCACGGGGTCAGGGGTTCGAGACCAGCCTGGCCCACATGGTGAAACCCCATCTCTACTAAAAATACAAAAATTAGCTGGGCGTGGTGGCAGGCACCTGTAATCCCACCTTCTCAGGATTACAGAATTGCTTGAACCCAGGAGGTGGAGGTTGCAGTGAGCCATTGCACTCCACCAGCCTGGGTGACAAGAACAAGACTCCATCTCAAAAAAAAGAAAAGAAAAAAAGAAATTACATTTGGAAGATGAAGGAAGAGGGATCACACGTGAGTCTGGTTTCCGATTTCTGTAGCTCGGTGGGATCAAGATTGAGACTGCAGGGGCAGAGCAGATTAGGAGAAAAAGCGGTGAAGACTGCAGTTGTTAGGGGTGCAGTTTTAGAATTTTCTCATGGTTCTGTGCAACATTCAGATAGAGACGGCTCATAGGCTGTTTAAGATGCGTAGAAGAGAAGCCTGGGGTGGAGAAAGAAAAATTTGAGTTATCTGATCATTGAAGCCTCAGTAGTGATTGTGTTAGAAGAGAATGAGGCTGGACAGAGAGCCTGGAAACATAAGAGTAGTCGGGGTTGGCAGAGAACAACGCTTAAAGGATCCTGAGCAGCAGTTATTCCAGAGCTCAGAAGCAGACCAGATGAGACAGCTGTCTTGAGAGGTCAAGCAGCTTTGCGAGACCGAGGAAAGATAGAGAATGCTTGTCCTTTGGCTTCAGCAGATTGGAAGGAGGCCCTGGCTGAAAGCCCTTGTCTGCTCTGCAGTTTGAGGCCTGGAGGCTGGAGGAGGAGTGATAATGGTGGAGTCAGAGAACTAACTAGGGACACAGTGCCTTGCACAGTACTTTGTATATGAAAGGGAAGTCTAATAGACATTTATCAAGTGAATGGACATTTCAGGTTCACATTCAACTTATTCTGCCTGTCTCCTACCTCCACCCCAAATCTCCCTTGTACCATAAGGTATTTATGGAGTATTTGATATCCTGATACTTTGGGATCACTTTTGGTTGGAGAGCACTAACTAGTACCAGACGATTATCATCTCTTTTGATTTAGGTCTATATTGGACAGTATGAAATTAACTTAGAAGTGTGTTGCTCAGAATAAACCCTTCCAACAGCTTCGGTGCGAGGATCATGTATGTATAGATTATATGTGGCTGGATTTAAGCACACACTGAAAGAACGTAGACGTTTTCTTTGATGATACTATCTTTGTGATTTGTCTCACTTCCTGGAACAGGAGGGCTCTAACTCCATGAGGACCCCAGCATTATTTCTATAATTGTTTGTGAGAAGGACTGAATCCCCGAGCATTGCCTTGTTGCTGACCTTTCAGTATGGGGAGGTGAGTGATGGGCCTAATCACCATGAAACATGAAATCTTGGTGACACAAAAACAGGTCTCGAGAGGGAAAAAAATCTAAATCGCAAGTGAAAAATGTGAAGTTATGCTGTGCTTCTGTTTAATACCTTTTTTCTTCCAGGACCCAGTGAGGTATTTTAATGCATGAAGCACTCTTCAAGGTGAAGAATAAAGAAATTAAGTGTAAAATAATAAAATTTATCCCAAAGGCAGTGCAGCTTTTTTAAAGCCAAATCATATTTCTAGAATGAGCCTCTCATTCTTGACATAAACTGAGGGGAAAAGTTCCTAATTATTTGCAGAAATGTCTTGTAGGAGTATTTCTAAAAGCACAGGACATAGAAAACTCATTTATTGACTTTGTTATGGGGGTGTTGTTAAAATGCTGTTTTCTCCCATTCCTCGAGTCATCTGGGAGAGATTTGTCTTGGACTTCAGTGTTAAGCAAATGTGCTCCTTCTGAGTTATTTGTGTATTTCTGGTGTAATGGGCGGTGAGCTCAGTCGCATTTGCAACAGGCCCACCTTACGACATGCGTTTGTGTCCATACTACGTTCCCGTTTGGTTTCATCAGCCTCATACCCGATTTCATGATCAATTTATATATTTATATTACTGAACTTATTCTTGTAAGCTGTCTCTAATTCTGTATTTATTTTGGAACAAAGCAGGGTAAAATAAAAAACCTACATGATACTGTCAAGAAAAGGGGAAAACACAGAAGTGTCGTAACCATCAGGGCCTAATTCTCATTTAGATGGTTTTATGATAATGGGTTGTGTAGCTGTTGTATAGCACATGCAAGATGCCAGTATACAGATACCTACAGATAGGGAAATCCAGGTAGCTCAAGCCAAATATCTTATTTTAGGATCACTTTAGGTGAAGGATGCCTCATTGGAGCAGATTCCTTTAAAATCTTTTTCTTTCTACTTTCAGGATTGGCATCTCCTGTCTTTTTCCTGCTTCTTGGCATTTTAGCATATCTCCAGTAGGGTGTCCTCGAATTCTGAATACCAATTTACGCCAAATTATTGTCATTAGTGTCCTGGCTGCTGCTGTTTCACTTTTATATTTTTCTGTTGTCATAATCCGAAATAAGTATGGGCGACTAACCAGAGACAAGAAATTTCAAAGGTAAGGGATAAAAACATTTGCCTTCTAGACCAGAAGCCATACCTCTGTCTTACCTCTTTTAGGCTGCTGGAATGGAATTCCATAGACTGGGTGGCTTATCAACAACAGCAATTTGTTTCTCACCATTCTAGAGGTTGGGAAATCCACGATCAAGGTGCCATAGGTTTTGTGTGTGGTGAGGGCCTGATTCCTTGTCCTGAGATGAGGAGGTCTTCTTGCTGTGTCCTCACATGATGGAAAGGGGCGAGGGGGCTCCCTGAGGTTTCTGCCCTCATGAACTAATCACCCCCCCGAGGCCCCACCTCCTAATAGCATCACATTGGTGATTAGGTCTCCAACATACTAATTTTGGGGGTCCGCAAACATTCAGACCATAACACAATCATTTCATGACTTCACGACGTTTGGCTTTAGGTTGGAATTTAAGGAACTGTAGGAACTAGATTCTGTACCATATACATCATGGCATGAACAGTTAAACCATTTGAAGCTAGTTAACTGCTAACTACCAAATCCATATCATAAGAGGCCCTGGAATAATTATTTATGCATAAGCGTCTCCTGTAACATATTTTAAGCTGATTTTTGAGTGGGTAGTTTAGAAGTAGAATTTTGCATTTTGGAATTTGAACTTCTGTAAAGGAGTGTGTGTCTGATTAAATGATCTTTATCATTATCACTTGTTTTCTTTTGACTCTTCAATTATTCGACAGTTGTAGTAACGTTGTAGTGGGGTTGCTACGTAGCTTAGAAATTATGACTTGGTGTTGGTTGCATTTTTTCTGTTAGACATAAGATGATACTCTCTGTCTAAATCAAAGCATACGTGTGTTTCTATCTAAGGTACCTGGCACGAGTTACCGACATTGAAGCTACAGACACCAATAACCCCAGTGTGAACTACGGGATCGTGGTGGACTGTGGCAGCAGTGGCTCTCGAGTATTTGTCTATTGCTGGCCAAGGCATAATGGCAATCCACGTGATCTGTTGGATATCAGGCAAATGAGGGATAAAAACCGAAAGCCAGTGGTCATGAAGATAAAACCGGGTATGTAAATGAGAATATCTTCTCCGCGGCGTCTTTCATATCATTCCCTTTCTGCACCGTCATAGCCCTGAGTCAAATCTCACACTGGGACCTGATGGGTCTCCTTGTTTCACTTTCTTTTCCCTTTTCTGTCCATTTTGCATAGGGTGACTAACACCTTGATAAAACATCCAAACAGACATGCCTTTTTGTCTCCTATAGCATTTTAATAGTGCCTTACTCATAGTATCTACTCAGATGGTTGCTGGTTGGCATTAACAACGGAGAGTTTTTTCCTGTTCAGTAGTCATTGGTCTCTATCGTTAATGACAAGGTAATTTCAGATAACTCATGAAAATCTATAATATATTGGCATATATTTTTCATTTTTAAAAATTACTGGCCAAATATAGTTCTAGTCATCTAGATTGTTTGGTGAGTGTGACCACAGAACTTAGAGCTAATAATAATTATGTATAGTTTTTAAAGATACTATAATTTCTAAGCCAGTGTGACATGTAAAAGTTTAGATTTGGCTTCCTTATTAGGTAATTTACGTCAGTGGTGCTCTTTTTTTCTGTGTCATCACCATTTCCACGGACAGCAGCTTCTGTCAGGAGCATTTAGAATGGGAGATACGGGAGGGCCTTGAAACAGGCTTTTTATGTCTTGATAGTTGATCACTGATTTCAGACAGTGGACCACTGATCTTAATAGAGATGCAGCACTTTTATTTCATCTTTCTAGTGTATTAAAGTAGTAAAATATCAAATGCAAACAATCCAGGAAATTTATCTTATAAATTATTAGAGAATATTGATAAATAATAATTATGTAGTTTATTATCCCCATTTCAGAAATAAAATTTAAAAGGATGTTCAGGTTAATGTGAGAAAAATGCATATCCTCATAGAAGAGTCTCCAACCACATAGAATGGTGACCCCTTGAGTCCTCATTCTTCGTGGAATAATTCAGACCCCACCTCCTCCTTCAGGCAGCCCTCAACAAGTTGATTCTCCTTTGATGTGTGGGCAGCTAGGAACCAGCATATTACTCAGAAAATCTAAAGTCTGTACCTCACTTTTCAGGTTAAAGAGAGAACCTACTCTATGTCTATATACCAGCATTATTTTATCAGAGTACATTTCCGTGTAATTTTTTAGTGAGTGTCTTTTAAGTTTTAGTTGTATGTATTTCTACCCCTTAAATTTTTATGTATCCCTAATCTAGAAACATTTTTAGTTAAATTAATATTGGTCAAATAAAAAATTTATGAGAAAACTAAAAAAATAAAGCATTTTGCATTTCATCTAGCTTCACGTACCAGGTCCCATCATTGACTAAACAGGTCTTATGGAATAAGATGAAAACTTCCATGCCTTGGAGTTGTTTAGAACAAAGGGTCAACTACATTATCATCCTAGAGTATATACGAAAATCTCATTAAAATCAGGCTTAACATGGGTCTCTCTTGCACTATACAAAGTGTATGAAATGGAAGTCAAAATACCTTTTTATTGCACTACTCTGTCCTCAAGCATGGATTTCCGTGTATAGCATTGCAGCAAAGCTCTAGAAATTTCCTTCATAGGGTCTGGCTAGTTTAGGACTTTGACTGCATTGAAATCGAATTGTATGTGGCGTCAAAAGACTTACAGTTTAGTTCATTTTTTGCTAATTCCTTTGATGAATCACTTAATCTTTGTGGGTTTATAATTTTCTAATGTGTGAAATAAGGAATTTTTAGACTTCTAAAGTGCCCCTCATTTTTAATATTGTAGGCTAAATGACACCTAGAAATATTCATTGATGTACTCATTCATCAGATACATGCTGGGCACCTGCCATTTGCTAGGCACTGTGTTAGGTGCTGGGAATATAAGTTTGAATAGACACATTTTGTGCCCTTGAGAAGCTTTCAGTTGTAATGAGACAGGCAAGTAAATAGGTAATTTTGATATGGTGTAATGAATGTACACCTAGCAAAAGGAAGTAAGCATGGAATTTAACAAGAGTCGTCTTCAGGGTTCTGTTAGGGTGACTTCCATGGAGGCTGGAGCCGAGTGGGTATGCAGGAATTAACCAGGTGAAAAGGGATAGGGAGGTGGATGGAGAAGGCTCTTCCTGGTGGTGGAGTTTGAGCAAGGCCCTAAGGCCACAGTAAGGTGCACTATGGAAATGTTAGTTCAGTGTAGCTGAAGGCAACGGAAGAAACATGGGAAGAGATAAGGGTGGGTGAGTTATGCAGGGCAGGATGTGCTGTTCTGGAGTTGAGCCTTATCTGGAGGGCACTGAACCACAAAAGAATTGGAAGCCTGAAGAGGCATCATTTGGGTAGGGAATGGTGGGGAGAGGGTCAGGATCAGAGGGTGGGATGTGCTGTGGCAGGCTGGCAGAAGGTGTGTCCAAAGGGATGAGGAGTAAAGTCATGTGAGAGGCACCGAGGAGAGGGCATCTATGAAACCTAGGTTGTGTGTTGGGATGAGGGAGAGGGACTTCATTTAAGGCCCTGGCTTGGGCCTCTGGGTGCCCAGCACTGATAACCTCGGAGGGAGGTAACCAGCAGTGAGACCAGGTTTGTAGCGAAAGTTGAATTCAGATTTTGCCATGATGTGTTGGGGGTGGCTGTGAGGACAAGCACGGGCAGTGTCTGGTGGACAGTTACCCCACGCTCACCTGGAGGCTAATGAGCGCTGCATGGCCGGTGGCACAGTTAGGAGTTCGTGGCATGCTGATGGTGATAGCGGCCTCAGGAGGTACTGAGCTCACCTGGCGAGATGGGGAGCACATTTCTTGAGGGCGGGCAAGAGCCCATCCACATGGCAGTGACACACAGCAGATGCTCAGTCAGGTATGTGTGCTTTGATGAAGAAGAAAAGGACATAGCACTGAATAGTGCCACCAACATTTAAGTAAGGTCTGCAGAAGAAGTTGCTAGAGGGATAGGAAAAACTAAGAAAGTGTAACGTGTAGCATGATTTCCCTAAAACTAGCCACTCTGAAGAAGCATCACATGTTATAGCTAAAATATCTGCTTCTTAACTGAAGTATCCTGTTTCTCTAGGCATTTCAGAATTTGCTACCTCTCCAGAGAAAGTCAGTGATTACATTTCTCCACTTTTGAACTTTGCTGCAGAGCATGTGCCACGGGCAAAACACAAAGAGACACCTCTCTACGTTCTCTGCACGGCTGGAATGAGAATCCTCCCTGAAAGGTGATCCTCCACAGAAAGGCAAGGGTGAGGGTGGGATCCTGGAGGGGAGAGGGGGTGTTCTCCCCCTCCTCCTCCTCCTCTCCATCATCATCGTCATTGTCAAAAGGAAAACATTCAAAATTCTTTCTTCAAATCTGGAATAGTATCAGAACTCTTCCTTTAGCCAGGATCTACCAAATAGTCTTTAATTGACTTAGGACTATAGTCAACTGTAAAGTTGTCATTTTTAAAAATCTAATCTATTTTATGTAGTTCAGGAATGCTTGCAGTTGCAGTTTTACATCTAGATATCACATAATTCACACAACTTGTTCATTTTGAAAATTCATTCCTAATATCTTTCTAACGAATTTCTTTGTTTTTAAAATTAACTGTTTCATACAAGATATACCAGAGCCCTGGTTTGTCTTTTGTTTTTGTTTTTTTGTTTTGTTTTGTTTTTTGTTTTCTAAACAGAATATATCAAGCTGTAATCTTTTGATTTGTAAATGTTTTTGTTGCCTGACAGCCAGCAGAAAGCTATTCTGGAAGACCTTCTGACCGATATTCCCGTGCACTTTGACTTTCTGTTTTCTGACTCTCATGCAGAAGTAATTTCTGGGAAACAAGAAGGTTGGTATATTGGTCTTCAGTTTAAAATTTGGGATGCTATTCCTTTAAATCCTCCCCATTTTCACCAGCGTACCCTTTGTTACACTCCTATTATCTTAACATTTGGGAAATAATAGACTTGAAATATTATAATTTTTAAATAACTAAACCAGTTTCTTACATGACTAGTCTTTATTGCCCAAACATTAAGCCACTGAAAAATAGCTATTTGTCTTCACCACATGTAGGGACATAGCTTGATGTAAACTCAACTTTGATAGAAAAGGCTTGTGTGCCTTGCCTCAGTTGTGTGGCTTCCTGGGACTTTGATCATTATTAAGCTGTTGGAGCTTCTTCTCAACTTTGGTACACTGAGAAATATCAAATCTTTGTTCTATTTTCAAAGAAATGATTCTCCTTGAGAATGAAATGTCAAGTCAATGAAATAATTTGGGGTATTATAGCTTGCTAGAAATGTATACCAAAAAGTATTTCAAAAGTCGTCTGTCATTTCAGCATTAATACTTCCTATGTGAAAGACACTGTAGAAAATACAAAAATGGGGTGAAATTTACACATTGCCATTCAGCTTTTTACAGACAAATGAGCTACACAATTAGCTGTTCTGTGAGAGTTTTAGGTACCAGAAAAAAGATAGGAAAAAATATCACAGGCATTCTTAAGAGGGAGGCATTTTTTTTTTTCCAGCTAGGGCCATATTGGAGAAAGTGACATCTGAACTGCACCTCAAGGGAGGGGATAGTTCTTAATAGAACGTGCCAGAGCATGGGAAGGGTGGGGCTCTGAGGGAGGGGCAGGAAGCATATGCCAGGCAGAAGAAAGGACTTGACTCAGGACAGGTTGGAAAGAGGGTACTGTAGACAAAGAAACACAAATGTTTTAGTGTGGGTGGTGGGCCTTCTGGAAGGAGTGGCGGGAGTGTTAGCAATTGGCTGGCTCTTGAATTGTCAGTCCAGGAATTTGGACTTCTTTCTGTAGAGGAGTCCAATGCAGAGAGTAGAGCAGGTGGCAACAGAGGAATAGGGTTATGGATGGATTAGATGGGCTTCCCCCCATCCGTAATGGTTCGAATCAAGGTGAAAACCAGGTGTAGGGAATGTGAAAATAGAATCAGACTTGTCAGCTGAGTGAATGGAGAGATAAAGGAAAAAGGAGAAGATACCTTGAAATTTTTTTTCGTTTTTTGTTTTGTTTTGTTTTGTTTGAGATGGAATCTCGCTCTTTCGCCAGGCTGGAGTGCAGTGGCACGCTCTTGGCATACCGCAACCTCCGCCTCCCAGGTTCAAGCGATGGTCCTGCCTCAGCCTCCCAAGTAGCTGGGACTACAGGCGCCTGCCCCCACGCCCAGCTAATTTTTGTATTTTCAGTAGAGATGGGGTTTCACCTTGTTGGCCAGGATAGTCTCAATCTCTTGACCTCATGATCCACCTGCCTCGGCCTCCCAAAGTGCTGGGATTACAGGCATGAGCCACCATGCCCAGCCAATACCTTGATGTAAAACTTGGCAGGTTTAACATCATAAAAGTGAAAATTCCAGTATTTTGAAAGAACTCATAAATTTCTAAAGAAAACTAGCACCTAGCGTATTGTATTTTCAACCTGTGTAGATGGTATAACTATAAGCATTAAAGTTGAGAGTTCTTGGAAAGCCATTTGGAGTAATAAAAACATCAGTGGCAAGGTGTTATTTCAGATGATTTTACAGGTTATCAGGGAGTGAAATAAATGAGATGTTTGTACAGACTGCGCTGATAAGAGTTACACAAAATGTTTTAAAATTTTTTCTTCTCTTCACCCTGTGAAATGTCTATAGGTGTGTATGCTTGGATTGGCATTAATTTTGTCCTTGGACGATTTGAGCATATTGAAGATGGTAAGTGTCATGTTTCCAGCAAATGTATCTAGTTGGAAATTGGTGCTTTTCTGTTTAATCCAAAGGCTGAAAAAAGCTAAGCTTTGTGACACTTCTAAGCGTGTAGGAGTAGAATGAGAGGAGCTGCAGTTGAACATAATTCAACTTGATTTTAGTTGGAAGGAGTAGACTGGGTTTGCCTGAATATGCTTGAAATAGACCATGAAAAGAAGGTGACTCTTCAGAAGAGCCCAGTTCTCTGGATTAGTTCTGTTCCAATGAACACTTTCTGTTCTTTCCAGATGATGAGGCAGTTGTGGAAGTTAACATTCCTGGAAGTGAAAGCAGTGAAGCCATTGTCCGTAAAAGGACAGCGGGCATTCTCGACATGGGTGGCGTGTCGACTCAGATAGCGTACGAAGTCCCCAAAACTGTAAGCTTTGCGTCCTCACAGCAGGTCATTATCTGTACAAATTTCCTTCTGTTTGGTTTGGTTTTCATTTAACATGTGTCCATCGTTCTTGTTTTGTTTTCTGAGTCTGAACACATCTTTACTGTGCTTGCTGAGGTGCCGCCTCTCAACCCAGGAGAAAGGAGACAGGAGGAACAAGGCAGACCTCAGCTGAGCCGCTTGTGTGTGTTCATTGAAATCAGCTGGTTTGTTTTCTGACCGTAGTTTTTCTTTGGTATATACACAGTCGCATGCTTGAGTTTCTGTTTATGTTTTCTCTTCAGTCACGTCTTTTCTCAACAGGTTTTATAAAATGTAACATAATAATATCTGAATTTTTTAAGTTAGAATTGGGGGAAATTCTTTTTTTTAATGGTTCAGACGTTGAGCTTCCTTGGGGAGGATTGAGGTTTGTATCCACTGCTTCCACATCTTTCGACTGGTGGTTTACCCGAACTGTTCTCCACCCGGTTCTGTGCCCTCTCAGTTGCTGCCTGGGCAACCTTGTTAGAGAACCCCGGCACAGTTTCCAGATGTATTTCTGAATTACTACACGTCTTTTTTACTCCATTTGTGTTCAGCTGTAGATTAACACCAAAGCCTAGCTTCCTGCATTTTCCCCTCAAAGGTGGGAGGCAGCATGGCGTGGTGCAGAGGGGAGGGTTCAAAGTGAGACCGTAAAGCTAGACAGGCCTGGGTTTCTTCATCATCCTCCTCACTAGTTATGGGACCTTACGCGAGTCATGTACCTTCTTTTTTATTTATTTATTTTTTTTTTGAGACGGATTCTCGCTCTGTCACCCGGGCTAGAGTGCAGTGGCTGGATCTCAGCTCACTGCAAGCTCCGCCTCCCGGGTTTACGCCATTCTCCTGCCTCAGCCTCCGGAGTAGCTGGGACTACAGGTGCCCGCCACCTCGCCCAGCTAGTTTTTTGTATTTTTTAGTAGAGACGGGGTTTCGCCGTGTTAGCCAGGATGGTCTCGATCTCCTGAGCTTGTGATCCGCCTATCTCGGCCTCCCAAAGTGCTGGGATTACAGGCTTGAGCCACCGCGCCCGGCCCTCATGTACCTTCTTTAAGCTGGTTTCTTCATCTGTAAATGTGAATGAAAGTACCTACAACATAGGGTTGTAAGAAGGTTTAAATGAGATAATGCATCCAGTGTATCTGTGCACTGCCAGGCAGCTAGTATGTTCTCAATAAATGTTACTGATATCTTTATTAAGCTTCTTGGAAAAATACTTTGTAAATTCAAGTATTAGAATTTGTGTTTCCTACCTCCCATTCCAGACATGCCTCTAGAGACTGTTATGCTCTTTGTAAAAAATCATGTTTTCCCCTCTCGATATAAAGTAAAAAAATACATAGAAATAATGTTTGGAACAAATACTGAAAAATCAAGATTAAAAATTTCCCATGGATTCATCACCTAAAAAAGCCCTTGTTAGCCTTTTAGTGAATTTCCTTTCTTTTTTTTTCTACTCATAGTTTTAAAAAATATGGTTGTGATAATCTTAGTTTATGTGATTTTTGTCCTTTATTTAACACTGCTTGAGCATGTTCCTCCGTAAGCTATTGATTGCTGTAATTAACCTTCCCTTGTTAGTGTATATTTAGATGACATCTAGTTTTTCTGCCATAGAATGACAAAGGACATATTTGCATATAAAAACATTTCCATATTTAGGTTTATTTCCACAGCATAGGATTACATAAATAAATAATGTCAGAGGGTATGAACTGTTTTGGTCACTTCCTCTTTCAAAAAGTCGTAACAGTGTCACAAATTTGCAGCCCATCTGAAATTTCCTGAATCAGAATTGTCATATTGAATTATGAAGGATGCTTAGAAGGGTCTTTGGGAAGTGCAGAAGCAGATGTTTTTGTCCCTCTTAGATGTGACTGTTTTTAGACCCTTCTTTTTAGTAGAAGGTTAAAGTAGCTTAAGCTATTAAAGTTTGTTATGCTTATGTTTGCAGGAAGAAGTAGCTAAAAACTTGTTAGCTGAATTTAACTTGGGATGTGATGTTCACCAAACTGAGCATGTGTATCGAGTCTATGTGGCCACGTTTCTTGGGTTTGGTGGCAATGCTGCTCGACAGAGATACGAAGACAGAATATTTGCCAACACCATTCAAAAGAACAGGTAAAGCTCCTTTCACTCCTTGGCAGTCACTTGCAAACCTAGGTCTCTCCTCCTAAAAAACAGACCCAGGCAAAGCAGGAAGAACTCAATTAGCAAAAGTGTGTTGCACTGTTAGCTTTTTATTCCCCCACTAGCTGAGCAGGGAGAAGAGATGAAAGCACACCAGGGTCCTGCCTTTGGCCCTCTGTCCCACGTGCCCTGAAGGAGGTGCGTGCCTGTTCTCTGTCTCTCACCTGCATCTCAACTGATGGATTAGAAATTTCACCATGAGACTATAGAATAGTTTGGAGCCCTGGGTGGTGCTACTCATGATTCAGAGTCCTTGGAAAACCCAGTATCTGGAGCACTCCTGGTGTCCTGGAGGCCTCAGGTAGTGTGTTGTCTTGTTGTTGCTGAGGAGATTGAAATATGTGATGTTCTGGAGACTGTATGGATGAACCAGCCTGTGGCGCTAGTTAGTGGATAAAAACCATCGTGAAGGGAATTATTCAAGAGAAATAAATTATCTAGAAGAGTCAGAGTTAGTGGCTTTTAAATTTAGCAATGAAGCTTTAAAAAATGAGTGTATGTAGAATTGTGGTATAGAAAATATATAAAACAAAACAGCACTCTATTGGTTTAAATTGACTTTATAAGTGTAAGTATATAGCAATTATTTATTTGAAATTTTTAAGAACAGAAAAGCTATTTGGATGAATACAAAAAATCTGACTCTGGGGTTATGTAAGCTATCCTATTTATTACTGTGTTTTATCTGTTTGTTTATTTTGATGAAACAATTTTGAGGGGAAAGAATCCTAATTCATTGAGCTAAGAGATGGTATACTTCATTGATTAATCTTAGTAAACCTGTGAAGGCCTGAACTTGAAAAAAGACCAAGTTGGAACTGTTCAGTACATTTACCACAAGGCCATGTGTGTAAATAGGAAAAGCAATAAAAACCTTTTCCTATATCTGAATAGTTTTAATTATAAAATTGGTAGTCCCATGGTTTTGTATTTTTAATTGGTATTTAGCATATCTTGGTGTAATCATTTTTGTAGTAGTCTTAAACTAGAAATATTTTATAAACAACATTTGAAATATATTTTTTCCGAAACCTTAATTTTTACTCATTGGTTTTAATGTCAGAAAGCTTTATATAATGGATAGTTTAGTAGTACTTCTTAATTTAGATATAGGACAACTAAAAATAATAGCATGAAATATATATTTGACTACTCTTTGACTTTTATAATAATTACAAATGTTTCATATATCATGAATTGAGCATTGAAGTACACATTTATCTGTTTGCCATTTGTAATGGTGATTAATTTTTTTTAATTAAGTGAACATTTTTATGGCAAAGACCTTAATTTATTACATTCAACTGCATGATGAGTAACCCTGATCTGAGGAATGCACAACTTGTGAGTGAAGTGAAAAGTGAAAACTTGACTGTTGGTGATGAATATTGAATTCTGACCATGCTTAACTCTACCAGTTCAACACCTGTCAGGCCCCTGTGATTTCACAGTATCCAGCACCAACATCACTTGACATTTCGTGAGCTCCACTCTGTTTCTTATTGCTTTAAGGCGTGCACACACAATGGGATGACAGATGTTCACTCCCAGAAATTTCATTAGCAAGTAATAAGCCTAGTGCCTTTCAGTTAACAAAACTAATGTTTATTTTCTACAGGGCTTCTCAGAGCCCATCGTGCAATGGAAACTGCTGTCTACTGCAGTTGGGACCCTTAGCTGATCAAGAAAAAAAATAAGTTGAAACAGAATCATAAAAATAGAGCCAGGCCTTAAACATTCTGTCTTAACTTCTGTATTCATTTGCTAATCTTTTGCTCTGAACCAAGGTCTGTTTTTAGACCCCATCCTTTCTTCGGCATGCACTGCACCCCTCATTGAGATACCAGTTTGTCTTTGTTTAAAGAACACTGAGTTCTTAAAGAGATTTGCAAAGCAATCTGATACCAAATCCTTATAGACGTTTGCTAATTTTTCCCAGTTTTAAAAATCCTGCCCACACCTGGTTTGATAATTTTGTAGTAACTTGACCTTAGTTTTCTAAAGCATCTAACCTGCTTTGCCCAGGACCAGATCTTGTCACAGTCATGTTCCTTCCATCTGTATTAGGTAAAATCACCAGCACTAGTGGCAGAAATGGGGCTGGCAACAGCACAGTTGCCTTGTGCCCAGCAACTGGGAACGTCAGGCCCAATTGCCAGGATCATCAGGTAATTGGATAGGTGTCTAACTGGACTCTGGTAGCCTGTCTGCTGCAGACAAGTTTGTATCCTGACTCTCCAAGAAAGTCTTAAGTGCGTATTTTCCTAACTAATTATCTCAGAACCCTTTTCTGTTCCACAGACACCGTCCTGCGGGTCTCATGTCCCACAGAGCGTATTTTGAGAAACTGGTTTGCAGCCACTTCTTGAAAACACAGTTTTCTGTAGGACTCACAATAAAGTTTCTTGTTTTGCCATAGGCTCCTGGGTAAACAGACTGGTCTGACTCCTGATATGCCGTACCTGGACCCCTGCCTACCCCTAGACATTAAAGATGAAATCCAGCAAAATGGACAAACCATATACCTACGAGGGACTGGAGACTTTGACCTGTGTCGAGAGACTATCCAGCCTTTCATGAATAAAACAAACGAGACCCAGACTTCCCTCAATGGGGTCTACCAGCCCCCAATTCACTTCCAGAACAGTGAATTCTATGGCTTTTCCGAATTCTACTACTGCACTGAGGATGTGTTACGAATGGGGGGAGACTACAATGCTGCTAAATTTACTAAAGCTGCAAAGGTACCCTTGAGAGACGCCACCTGCTCCGCATGCTTTTGAGAGACCAGCGTGGACGGTGACGGGTTGTGTCCTCACTTCACACTGGCAGGGAAGGATGGAGTGTGGAAGGCTGCACTGCAGCATGTTGGAATCCTGTTCCCTTTGCTTGGAGGGAGGTTGAATAGTCACAGCAGAAGTAAAAAATGTACCGTAAGCTGACTTCTGCCCACCACTCCATTAGCTACCCTGGTCATCAGTTACCTCCAGATTACAGTGTTTTATGTCATTTTTGTGCTTTGCTGCCATCTGACAATTCTCCTAGTCTTCCCCCTCCCTGACCTGCCAGGACACTCCTGTTCTTGTGTTCTCTCTGCCTTCCTGACACACCTTAAACTTAGGTGATGCCAGACTTCCACACTTGGCCCCTGACCTTCAGGTTCTTGGATGGTCTCATCCATGCTCAGGGTTTGCTGCTGCCTCTCAAGAAGAGGCTCCAATCCTGACCCCTGCCCGCTTGCCTGCTAGATTCCACAGCTCCAGACAAACCCACCATTTTCTCTCCATTCTGTTCCTGTTGTTCTCTCTTGGTTAGTGGCATCACCAACCATCCAGTCCCCCTCCCTGCAGCCTAGGAGTCATGGACTTCTCCCTCTAACCAATTCATCTCTCCCTATACACCCCAGTGTAATCAGTCAAATGTAATATTTTATCTCCCAAGTGTTCCTCAAACCTATCTCGAAGCACAGAGCACTGTATGCTGTAATCATGTCAAACAGCTGGCTTCCCTCACGCTCTCCATGGCTTCTGCTCTGTGTCCATGTTCATGTTCCTGAAGCGCCTATGCCGAGCCCTTTCTCTAGGCCAAGTGCTTTTTCCTTGAGCTCCCTGTCACACACTCAGGCCCATCTCCCACATCTCTCAGCAGTGTCTTCATCCTTTAAATAGAGGTCAGGATAGTAGCCACCTCGAGGAGTTAAGTATTACATTGAGAAGATGCACTTACACAATGCTCAATAAAAGTTACTAATATTGTAACAAATAACTTCAGGAAATAGTGGGATCTCTTTCCCTTCTGTTAAAGACAAAAGCCTTTTGTAGTGATTTTCCCAGTAGCTTGTACTGTGTCCTCCGCTGATAAAGGATTTAGTTTGAAGTAGCTAAAATACTGCTTCACTTTTCCAAAAATGTATGTCTGTACCATGCAGTCATGGAGGGAGAAACTAAACAGTTTTGGAGAGGTTGGTTGTGTACAGCAAAGCTCTCTTTAACAATACCTGGACGGAATTTTAAGGCAAAGCGTTGTGTTTGCGAATCAGTAAGTATTCCCTGAGTATTTGTGTATATCTTGCATTTATTGTATAAGTTAAGCTTGTGTGTTTCCTAATGGGAAGGATATGCTTGTTACAAATATAAATTTGGTAAACCATTTTTAAAGTGAGAATTTTAATAATTTAGTAGTGATTTATTTTGGTGAATTTATTTTCAGGATTACTGTGCAACAAAGTGGTCCATTTTGCGGGAACGCTTTGACCGAGGACTGTACGCCTCTCATGCTGACCTCCACAGGCTTAAGTAAGTACTAGAAGGTCAAGCCCAGGGCACTCTTAAGAACCATAATTCATTGTTGGCCCCACTGGCTGGCCACACCCTGGCCTCAGTCCAGCTTCTCCTCACTCACTGTTCTTCCCATCTACCCTGGACCCCTTTCAAACGGCACAAATACTTGTGCCCAGACATATTCCATATCTTTTTTGTTTTGGTCACTTTTACTGTCTCTTCCCCCTGAAATTCCCCTGTTCATACCTTTGCTTGTTCAAGTCCTGCCCAGACATCAGAGTCCAGTCAGAGGCTGTCCCTTTCCAGTCTTCCTCTGTCCCCTCAATCAGACTTCATCCCTTTCTCTGAGTCTCAAGAATTCATCCTACTTCGTTAATGCATTTATCATGTTCTGCTTTGTTTTTCTGTTGCTTTTTAAAAATCCCCTTTCAGGCCGGGTGCGGTGGCTCGAGCCTGTAATCCCAGCACTTTGGGAGGCCGAGACGGGTGGATCACGAGGTCAGGAGATCGAGACCATCCTGGCTGACACAGTGAAACCCCGTCTCTACTAAAAAAATACAAAAAACTAGCCGGGCGAGGTGGTGGGCACCTGTAGTTTCAGCTACTCGGGAGGCTGAGGCAGGAGAATGGCGTAAACCCGGGAGGCGGAGCTTGCAGTGAGCTGCGATCTGGCCACTGCACTCCAGCCTGGGGGACAGAGCGAGACTCTGTCTCAAAAAAAAAAAAAAAATCCCCTTTCATCGTAAGTCACTTAAGTGCAGACACTGTATCTTACTAATTATTCTCTTATTACTTGCTTAGCACAGTGCTTGGCCAAAAGTAAACCTCTAATAAATATTTAGAGTCATAGAATATCACCGCTGAAAAGAACCTTTCTACCATCTCATTTTATAATAAACTGAGGTACAAAGAGGTTGGAACCTGTTCAGTATTCATTCAGGGAATGAATGGTGAAATGCCAGAGGGAAAAGAAATCTGTCTCAGGGATATATGACATTACACCGAGACCGGGTTCATGCACTAATTATTTGGCAGGTGAACTGCTCCATGTTGTGGGACTAGGGATATGAACCAAGTACATCAGCCTTGAAACGCACGCAGTTGGTTTGGGAGAGCCGGCCTGAGGAAGCCCCTGCCCCAAGGCTGCCCGGAGAGGGGAGGATTGTCTGTGTGCCTGCCGTCTTGACAGAGCGAGTCAGTCTGACGTGCCTTTGTGCTTGCCGTTTGTAGGTATCAGTGCTTCAAATCGGCCTGGATGTTTGAGGTGTTTCATAGGGGCTTCTCGTTTCCTGTCAACTATAAAAGCTTAAAGACTGCCTTGCAAGTTTATGACAAGGAGGTTCAGTGGACCCTTGGAGCCATCCTCTACAGGACCCGCTTTCTACCATTAAGGTAGGGCTGTGAATTTGGTAACAAGAATCTGCAGTTACAGTGCCTCATGGCAGCTGTGGCCTGTGCCTGTTTGGGGCATTGCTGTTAGAGAGCCAGCCACGGCAGAATTGTGGGGACAGTGATGCTTGCTTTTGGTCTTGCCCCCTCCCCACAAGTGCTTCCTCCCTTCCCACCCTACCATCCCATAATACACAGCCCTCCTGTCCTACTGCCCTGTGTTTGGTTATTCTCAACTGTCCGTTCCCCAACCCTGGTAAAAGGTCAGTTCCGGGGTTCTTAACCTTTATGACTCAGGCATCTTCTCCAAATACTGTTTTTAAATGCATGTATAAATACATAGGATTACAGAAGAAACCATCATATTGAAATAATATTCATCAAAATATTACAGAAAACAAGTTTGTGATACTATAATATGTGTTCTTCTTTATTAACATTAAATAACAGGATCTGGCAGCAGAATTAGCACTTTCTGTAATTTGTGTAGTCAATGAGCGTCAATGATATTTTGAGGCATTAGTGATACCATAATGTGATGTGAAAGATCTGTGATTTTCATTAGTAACAAAGTTGCAGGTGCTGCCAACACTAATGATCATTTGTTGTCTGCATTTCTGGTCAAAGAAATGCTACATTCAGTCAGCGCTTGGGTATAACAAAGATGTGCATTTTCCCCATTCACGTTTGCAGATCTGCTGTCAGTTGACCTGTGGTATGAACCTGAGTTACCAGATAGATGAGATATTTGCTCTTCCCCTCACCCCCTCCATTTAATTGAGCATTTCTCAGCAACCTTTTAACTGGGTTAACTGTAAAAATAGTGAGTCGTGGGTGTTACTGATCACAAGCATGCAGTTTGTTTACACGTTGACCACTTTGTATCAGCAAATCCCTCATGACTCTTGTAAATTCCTGATTTTGGTTACCCAAATTATAATGACAGACTTCAGAGTATACTTTCAGGTGTTATCTCATTGACACTTAGAAGTTCCCTGCATTGGGCTGTTCTGTTCTCCATTTCAGAGGTAGGGTTGCAGTTCCTGAAGTACAGCTCTGGGGCCTGGGCCCTGCCATCCCCCTCTGCACCGTGTCCACCCCTTTCCTTGCTTACTGTTTGTTGTTTGTCCTGTTTGTTGTTTGGTGTTCACATGGACAGAGACATCCAGCAGGAGGCCTTCCGGGCCAGTCACACCCACTGGCGGGGCGTCTCCTTTGTCTACAACCACTACCTGTTCTCTGGCTGCTTCCTGGTGGTGCTGCTGGCCATCCTGCTGTACCTGCTGCGGCTGCGGCGCATCCACCGGCGCACTCTCCGGAGCAGCTCAGCCGCCGCCCTCTGGATGGAGGAGGGCCTTCCCGCCCAGAATGCTGCGGGGACCTTGTGATCTTGTGATCTTGTGATCTGGCTCATAGTTCCACGAAGACTCAAAGACTCGAAAGGAAAAGCCATTTTTGCCTCAGGGTTTCTCCTCTTTATTTTCCTGTGGTTTTGTTTTTTATTTCCCTTTTTTGTTCCTCCAAACAAAAACAAAATCCATTGTTTGTAAGCCCTGCTGTCTAGAAGTATTGCATTTAGCCATTCTGAGTACAGCTTTAAATTGAGGAGTGGGGAAAAGGGAAATTCACTTGATTTTTGCTGCACAGGGTATCTGCCAAAAGTAAATGAGATTTCTGGGGTTTCTTTAAGGAATTGTAAATGTAAACAGATGCACTTTGATACCGGAGGGAGGTGGAAAGCCACATTCTGTCAGTGGAGAGAGGACTGAATAGTGATGCTTTTATAGAACCAAAAAACTTCCTGCCTGAAATGATAATCCTCTGTTTTCTCTGTCTTGAAAGCTCTAACCCGAAGAAGGTGATGTTTATTTTTTATTTATTGTTCAGGTCTGTTACTGTGTATGTTTTCTTTGCAAATTTAAATTTTTTAAACCATGTATATCTAAAACAGAGAAATATAGGCACCAGGAGATAACCATTTATAAAAGTGATAGTGAACTATCGACTAGAGCTTTGTGTGAGTGTGTGAAAAATCTCCAGGAACCAGAGTGAGGGGAGGCAATGCTGGTTCCTCAAAAACACACACTTCAGAATTTACTGGTTCATTTTATTTGGAAAAATCCTTGTTACTATTATCTTTTCCTCACCGCAGATAATTACTCTCCTTATTCCATATTTCAGTGGCATTAGAACACTTTTTGGTTTTGAAAGAATTAGAAAAATCCTAGTTTCACCAGTTTCGGTTTTATTGGAACTAGACCACATGCCCACTCCTTGCTCTTCAGTATTTCTCAGTGTTTCTGCTTAATTGTGCCTCAGTTTCTTCCAGCTTCCAATTGGTGTTCCCCACCCCACCCTCCGTAATTAAAAGTCATCTCAGCTTTTAATCGTGCTGGGAGACCCCACGCACAGCCTGCCGAGTGCTCTTCCTCACTGCTTTGGCTGAGGCTGTCGTTGCCAGTGCCACTGTAAATCCAGAAGGAAACAGTCTGCATCCAATACAGAAAATAAATTCACATGTGAAGGAAAAAAAAATGACAATTTAAGCCAAAATCTAAAAAAGACAATTGGATTGGCATATGTGAGATTGCGTTTTTTCACCTATTTAGTTAGTTGAGAAGTTTGGGGGATTCTCGTACAGTTTTTTAGGTGGAGTTTGTTTTGTGTGAGTGTCTGTATGTGCTGTTCCCTAACTCCAAGAACAGTTAAATTCATGTACTTGGTAGCAGATTAGTGGGGTTGTTGCTATAACAGATAGCTGAGGATATGGAAGTGGCTTTGGAACTAGGTACTGGGCAGAGGCTGGACAAGCTTGGAGAAACATGAGAGAAAAGGCCTGTATTGCCGTGAACTGAGCATTAGAGGCAGTTCTGCTGAGGGGTCAGAAGAGAAGACTTAAGGGAATTCTGTCCCAATTGTGGCTCAAACTGCCTCAGGTGCGGCTTAACCTGCCTCTCTGGAAGGTAAAATGCATCTAATCCTTGAGGCAAGAGCTGTGGGGGCATGGCTCCCTCCACCTAGATCTCAAAGCATGTTACTAGCAGCCTGGGGACCCAGGCAGAGGCTTGTCACAGGGCAGAGGCGAGAGCCGGTTCATCTTCAGCAGTGCCTCGTGCAGCCGCAGAGCCTCGGAGGAGGCTCTGCCTGTCTGGATTTGCTGGCATCATATTTGTGCTTCACGGTCAAAGTTGTTAAGAAAGGGGGTGGGCTTCTGGCTACCTAATAAGTTGGTCCTGGCCACCTAATAAATTGGTCTTGGCCACCCGCCTGTGACTCCTCATATAGGAGCCATGGATTATTGGTGGAGGCTGCAGGGAGCTGGCGATGGAGCCACTAGGGGTCAGCAGCAGAGACAGAAGGAAGGGCCACAAATGGGTGAAGTTGGCAGATGGGCACCCAGGGAGTTAGGGGACCCCCGCCTTCCAGCTCTGGACATAAAAGTTAGTCACATACCTGAGGGTCGTGAAACAAAGGCTGAGAAAACCTCGCTGCTCCAGCTGAGAGGCAGCAGTGGATTTGTCATTTTTAAACAGTTACCTAAGAAAAAACGTTGAAGAATATGCAACAGACACTATGTGTGGCCTGTAAAGCGTAGAATATTTACTAAAATATTTGCAGAAAAATTTGTTTGTCCTTTTGAGAACAATGCAGTTCAAAAAAGGATACAGACAGCAGCATCCTCTTAAATCAGGAATGTAGTTTCCATTTGTGGGCACAAAAAGATGGACAAGAGAAGTAACCAAACGTCAATCTTAAAATATTTGTTTATGCACCAGAATTTCAGTTAGCATTTTTCTGTCTAGATTATTTTCAAGATGAGTTTTCAAACAAACCAAGAGACCTGCCCCTCACCCAAAATCGTGTAAAAAGAGACCACTCAAGGGAGTTCATTATGCTGTGTGGAGATGTCTGCAGTCACCACAAATCACATTCCAGAGAAGGTCTCGCGTAGGTGAAGACAGCCAGGTGCTTTCTCTGAGAGATACAGGGTGGGTGAGAGACGAGCCAGGGAGGAGCTTAATTCTAGAGAAGAATTCCTATCAAGAGCTGACCGAGAAGGCTCTGTGTACTTGTAACAGAAGAAATTGGACTAGGAACTTGCCCAAAGCTTTATCAAAGAAAAGCATCGTGTTCAACCTTGGTAGAAACATGCCAGCAATAAGTGCTTATGTTCCACAGCCGTATCATAGGCTTCTCATTTTTAAACCTCCTCCAGGGGATGTTCTCAGAGATTTCACAATCCCTCTGGGGACATTACGCTAGAAGAGAAATACATGGAATTGTACCAGTGCTTTTTGCCCATGTTCATCCTAAGCTCCGGCTTTAGGCAGTGCTTTCTGACCTGGGCAGAGTGAAGGCACTGCTGGTGGCTGAGGCCAGTGACATGGGGCCCCTGCCCAGCTGCCCTGAAGGCTGGGTAGGTCCCTGTTTTCACCACCAGTTTTCCACACCTGTGTACTCTAGATTAACTCTGGATAAACAGATACTTACATTTTAAACTCAGGCCTATACAGAGTAGTTTTCCTTAAGAGGAGCATGTATCACTTAGCAAGAAACTAAAAATGTCAAATGAGTTTTCCATCCTTTAAGGAAAAAAATCAGCTTTAGAATTCTGTGCGGTCGGTCGTGTGCAATGCAGCAAAACTACCTTTCAGTAAATTACTTAGTTATTTATTTCAATGTTTTGTTTCTTTTGATACCAAGTGTCCCTTTCAATAATTAATGATGTGACCAACCAAGGAGAATTTTTTTGTTCTGTGCTAAAATTCTGTTTTACAGTTAGGAATTATGAAAAGCAAGGGAGCATCTTTAAAAGTTTTTTGTTTAAGTGATGTCTTCCATCCAAAGTAAGAATAATTCTCTCGGAAAGTCCTTGTGGTGTCATGTCACTTGCTGTATGTGGCAGCCTTACATTGCCACACGTAGGTATTGAAAAATCAATAAAATGAAAGTGCATCATCCCATGGCCTGTAGTCTGTGTGGGCTTGCTTCCTTGTCATCTTTGAATCTTCTTACTCATTAGAATGCTGAGTTGAACTTGAGTCCAGAATCAGGGAAATACGTTGTCTGAGTCTGACACACACTCTTGGCATGCGTTGTGTTGGGTGTGCATACAGTGAATCACAATTGTGTGGTGTTGTGGAGAGGGCATCCACACGCTCTGCAGCTCAGAAACCAGATATTTCACAAGTAGTGACCAACCCACGACGTTAAGCCATTTACCAACAATCAGTTGCCACTCGGAGATGACTGTTTATAAGGTCATCATTTTAAGGACCTACTTGTGTGTAGACAAGGAAAAGAAATAAAATGAACCAACTCATATATTTAATAGTAACAGCAAATGCTGACTTTGTGTTACACCGTTTTGCAGTTCGAGCTAAGCTGAGAACCTTTGGCTTATTTCCAGAAAATTATGACTGTCTTTATTAATGTTACACGTTACAGATATGGAAGATGAAATTAGACGTTCAGCATGGAAGATGAAATTAGGCGCTGAGCATGTTTCTCAGCTGTTGGAGAATACATAGATGTTCTCCTGGAGGAGGAAGGTGGGCCTGAGCCAAAACCTGAAAATAGATGACAGAGACAGATGGGAAGGGAAGGGGACCAGCTGTTAGGACCAACAAAAATAAAGGCCTGAGACATTCTGGAGAGGAGAGGGAAGCGCAAAACAAAATGAGAGAACAGAGCCAGCAAAGTGAGCTCAAGGGGGCTGCTCAAGCCGTTGACCGCTAGGAAAACAGGGCACAGCATTAAGATAGAATTGTCGTAAATAATTTTTGAGGCAGTGCAATAATTATAGGGCTTTTTGCCTGAGTATAAATACATTAAAATATCTAAGATGTCAAAAGGCATCTAAATTTTTATTCCACTTGGTGGAAGAGAAGTCAGTGCCTGTTTCCAACACTAACCATATTGACAGGTCTGAAAAGCCATGGTTCTGTGTTTCTGTTTGTTTTCAGTCTATTTCCATTTGTCCTGTGAATCGGCATGTACCCGTGGTGTTTTTTGGTTTTTTTTGAGATCCTGAAACGCTAATGGTTTGCACGGAGGGTTCTTGAAGTGCAGGTCACCTCCATCAGAGTCACAGTGTCTTCTTTTGGAAACGTCATGAAAAGACAAAGGACTGCCCAGCTAATCCCAAAGCACGCCTTGGCAGAGTGGATCTGCCTGGAGCATCCATCAGTGGCAGCATGAAAAGCAATCCTGTGAGTCTTCCCGGCCCCGCCTAGTCTGGGAGCCTGTGGGCCTCTGAGCCTGTGATCCCACCACCTCCTAACAATAGAAGAGTGTGTCTGTTGATGTGTTTTATTTTGCTTTTAGCCAGGCTAGTCCCCCTTCCCCTGCGCAGCCCTGCCTCTTTCTGTTAATAGATCCATTAAGGTTGACTGAGACCTGCTGCAGGGGACACGAGGGGCACTTTGGCCTTCGATCTTTGCCTTTCACCCTTGACACTGTTTGGCAGGTGAACGACATCCGGGCTCCAGACTTCATGACCACTTCAACATTTCTGTCAGCAGCCTGTGTCTGTTTCATGTAAGAGGCCCAAACGAGAAAACCAAGCCTTAAGAAGGATTTCTGCCCTGAGTAAAGAACTGAAAGCTCCTCACAGAACACAATGGTGACAGGCAAAAAAGACAGGCTTCTTGTTTAAATATGTGAACTCCAAAGACAGAGGGAAAAGGAGTTTTTTTTCCTCCTGTTCATCCAGTCATCAAATAAACATCTCAGGCATCTGGTGTTTTGTCAAGGGATTGGGATTCCAGTGGCCCCTATGTGACTGGAAGGGGAAAAGCTGGTCTGTGGCAAGGCCATTGAAACACCAAGGAGCGGCTTTAGAATCCCCAGTGTGGGTCTTTCGTTGTGTTATTTCTACAAGGTCCCTGTGCCGGCTGTTCTTGCTGTTCTCTCAGGCTTCTGATTGGGAGTGTGAATACCACCTTTCACCCTTTCTGCCTTCGTGAGAATCAGAGTTTGAAGTGGACAGTTCTGAAAATATTAATCATCATATTCTTTTTTTTTTTTTTTTTGAGACGGAGTCTTGCTCTGTCACCCAGACTGGAGTACAGTGGCGCGATCTCAGCTCACTGCAAGTTCCGCCTCCTGGGTTCACACCATTCTGCCTCAGCCTCCGAGTAGCTGGGACTACAGGTGCCCGCCACCACGCCCAGCTAATTTTTTGTATTTTTAGTAGAGACGGGGTTTCCCTGTGTTAGCCAGGATGGTCTCGATCTCCTGACCTCGTGATCCACCCGCCTCAGCCTCCCCAAGTGCTGGGATTACAGGTGTGAGCCACCGCAACGGGCCTAATCATCTTATTCTTGCCTGTGATTACATAAGACTTAAACTCCACGGACTAGACTTAGCACTTTCTTCTCCTAAGATTGCTTCTTCTCCCCCTTGGCCCAAGCTTTAATACCCAGATTTTAGACTCAAAACACTTAAACATTTAGCGGGCTCTCCTCAGCCTGGTAAAGTCCTTTGATGCTGGTCATGGCAGCACAAGAGAGTTTTCCGGAAGTTCCTAGCTGTTTTCTGTAATGTTCAAATTATACGTTTCAATTCTCTCCCACCTCCCGTGGCCCTGTTGTCCATCGGTGTATCTGTTTCTGCCCCAAATGTCCTTGAACATGGACCATGACAAGTCCTATGTTTACTTTCTGTGTTTCTACATTTGTAACCCAACAAAGAAGACACCGAGTAGTACATAGTATTTCATAAATATTTGTAAACTAATGAAAATCTGGTTTCTTTCACAAATCACCTCTTGAGGTTTCTAAAATTTGTGAAACAAATCTTTTAAAAATATTTTATTCTAGGCCGGGCATGGTGGCTCACGCCTGTAATCCCTGCACTTTAGGAGGCGGATCACAAGGTCAGGAGTTTGAGACCAGCCTGGCCAACATAGTGAAACCCTGTCTCTACTAAAAATACAAAAATTAGCTGGGCAAGGTGGTGGGCGCCTGTAGTCCCAGCTACTCAGGAGGCTGAGGCAGGAGAATTGCTTGAGCCCAGGAGGCAGAGTTTGCTGTGAGCCGAGATTGTGCCACTACACTCCAGCCTAAGCAACAGAGCGAGACTGTCTAAAAAAAAAAAAAAAAAAATATATATATATATATATATATAGTTCTTGATCTTTGCTGTTCTTTCCAGATGTGCGGAGTTGTGTGGTTTTAAAACCATATGCAATGGGCCGGGAAGGGCAGGATGGAACCCAGGCCTCTGAGTCTCAGTCCTCCGTTCACTTCAGCCCTCCACCAAAGTTTGTTAAGGGAGTGTTGCATTTTAAAGCTGTATTTAGAAAAACTTAGGAAAACCAAATTTACCTCAGGTGGTTTCCTTTCTTCGTAACCTGTTCGGGCTTGACAGAAAGGAAAAAGAAAGCCCAGAATTAGGTAGTAATAATAGAGGCAAAGTAAGATTGATATTTTCTGAAGCCCTGCTTACAGAAAATAATTCCTGCATATTTATTTTATTCTAAACATAGCTTCAGATTGTTTTTCATTCTAAGTTGTCCTTAAAAGTCACTTTTTAAACCTCACAAGAAGCACCAAATGTAAGGGGGAAAGGATGGATTTGACTACATCTAAAGTAAGGCTTTCTGTTCATCATCAAAGCTAACAGATGGCAGACTAAGAAGGTATTTGCAGTCACTAAAATTGAAAAGGGATTAAAATGTACAAAGTTTCTTGCAAAACAACAAGAAAAAGGAAATCCAAAAGAAAAACCCGGCCATGGATATTAATAGGTGATTCACAGCAGGGGAAGCCCAAATGGTGAACAAGAGATAAACTAAGAGAGCTGAAGAAATGCAAATGTAAATTAAGAGCCACTACCTTATGCCCCTCAGAATTGCCAGACTTCAAGTGCTGGCAGTGATACAGGGCCCGGACTTCAATATTGCTGGTGGTGGTGCAAACTGCAATGCATACCCCAGAAGGGGAGCTGGCAGCTTAAAAGTTAGCAGCGTGTGCGCCCTGTGATTCAGAGAGCCACTCGCACGTGGCTCTCCGGAGAGATTTCTACCTGGGTCCATAAATGGACTTACGGAAGGATGCCCTTGCAATGATTTTGAGTGACTGCATTGTTGGAGGCAAGCAAGGTCTTGGACAAGTCAAAGGCGGCAGGTGAGTGCCCTGGAATACACTATAGCCATGAGAGACAGACCTAGACCTATGGATAGCAAGCAGGTGACTTTTAAAAATAGTGTTGAATACTGAAAGCAAGGCATGAGAATTGTTGCATAATGCCATTATGTTAATGTGGGGCACACGACACTGTGTCCTATGAGGATGTGCGTATTTTCACTCAAATACATTAAAATGGACATTCTGGGGACACATTATGAAAGGAGGACAAAAGATAAAACTGATCTTGTTTTAGGGTACCTCACATCCCAGTGAGCCCCTCAGTTCAGGGCCAGGGAGGAGGATTGAGGACCCCACCCCAACCCAAACCAGGCAGCCTGATAAGGTGTGATTCAGACCTTGAAGTCGTTAGGCAAAAGCCCTCCACTCCACTCCGTATTTGACTCAGGAAGAACCGAAGTATTTATGATGGCCTAGACAGCCCTGCACTGTGGCCTCCCACTCCACACCTCTCTGACCACAGTCCTCATTTCTCCGCGACTCTCCACTCCAGCCACCCTGGCCTCAGGGCCCTCTCAGGACTTTCCGTCCCCCTTACCCTGCTTCACTTTCCCCCCATGATGCTTATGACCTTAGATGTAGCACACTCTGTGTTCATTACATTCTGTGTAAGACTGTCCCTACTAACCTACTAGAACAGGATCCAGGAGGCAGGGGCTTTTTGTCTGTTTTCATGTTGTATCCCCAGGCACAGGATCTGATGTGCGGTAGACATTCAATAAATATCTGTGGAATGAATGAACAAGGCAGGATCCTTAAAGCGAGGAGGAATGACCAGGCTGAGAACTGAGGAGAGAGCATACTAAACTCTACAGTCTGGCCCCAGGGATGGGGGCAGGAAACATGGCACCACCTGTTTGATTATTGGAGGGAAAGAAGGTGCTTCTTGTGCAGAACCGTCATCATAACACAATGATAGCTTATTACACGCCAGGCACTGTTCTAGCTCTGTTAGCTTACGTAATCCCTGTATTAGTCCATTTTCACACTGCTATAAAGAACTTCCCAAGATGTGGTAATTGATAAAGGAAAGAGGTTTAATTGACTCACAGATCAGCATGGCTGGGGAGGTGTCAGGAAACTTAACAATCAGCGGAAGGTGAAGAGGGAACCAAGACACCTTGGCAGGTGGCAGGAGAGAGAAGGAACTACCAAACACTAATAAAACCATCAGATCTCGTGAGAACACTATCATGAGAACAGCACGGGAGGAACCACTCTCATGATTCAATTACCCCCACCAGGTCTCTCCCAGGGACTGTGGAGATTATAATTCAAGATGAGATTTGGGTGGGGACACAAAGCCTAACCCTGTCAATCCCCAAAATGACACGAGGAGGTGCTTTGATTACCTTCACTTTACAGGTGGAGAAACATGTGGAAAGGGCACATAACTTGCTCAAGGTACCCAACTAGCCAGTAGTGGGGCTGGGATTTGAACACAGGCAGCCTGGCTCCAGTCTGTACTCTAGAGCTGCACTGTGCAGTATGACAGCCTCTGGCCACTGAAGCAGGCCAATCCAAACTGAGAGGAGCTCTAAGTATAAAATATACACCGGACTTCAGGCCGGGCATGGCGGCTTATGCCTGTAATACCAGCACTTTGGGAGGTCGAGGTGGGCAGACCATGAGGTCAGGAGATCGAGACTATCCTGGCCAACATGGTGAAACCCCGTCTCTACTAAAAATACAAAAAATAGCCAGGTGTGGTGGTGCATGCCTGTAATCCCAGCTACTCGGGAGGCTGAGGCTGGAGAATCGCTTGAACCCAGGAGGCGGAGGGTGCAGTGAGCTGAGATTGCGCCACTGCTCTCCAGCCTGGCAGCAGAGTAAGACTCTGTCTCAAAAGAAAAAAATAGTTTTATACAAAGACTTTGTATAAAACAAGAAATAAGAAATATCTGTTTCTTTACATTGGGTACATGAGACATGACAGTATTTTAGGTATATTGAGTTAAATAAAATGTTGGATTAACATCACCTGTTTCTTTCTACTTTTTTAATGTGTACACTAGACAACTCTAAATTGCCTGTGTGGCTCCTAGTATATTTCTATCAGATGGAGCTGCTCTCGGTCCTTGCTTCTCAAAATGTGGTCCTTGAGTCAGCAGCATCAACATCACTGAAGCCTGACGGAAGTGCTGGATCTCAGGCTTGGTCTCAGATCTCTTGAATCAAATTCTTCATTTTGCCAGCCCTCCAGGTCACTCATAATGCATGCTCACATTTGAAAAATGCCACTGCAGACCAAGCCAGCAATTTTTTTCTCTAAAGGACCAGATAATAAATATTTTAGCTTTGCAGGCCACATGACTTACCTCACTGCTTCCGTAGTATGAAATGAGCTAGAATACGCACGTGAATACCGATTCCACTGTAACCTGCACGGACCTAGGGGGACTGAACAAAGCAAGGCGAACGCGGGAATAAAAGACAAGAGACAAAAGAGTATATTTTGAAGAAGGGGTCAGGGGGCACCTTGCCTCTAGTGGACAAGGGCCCTGAGCTTTACGCGGCCCTCCTTATTTATTAGGCAAAAGAGATAGTGAGAAGTCGGGGTGGAAGAAGGGGTCAGCTGCTCAGTCCAGAGTAGGCTTGCAAGACTGCATTCCTCAAACAACAGGCTGAATGTTGCAGTAGACAGCCTTGGCGCCAGGGAGTGATTCCAGCAAACCTTCTGTCGGCAGGAACAGTCGTGAGTTTGCTCACATCCTGCATTCATGATAAACAGTTTGCTGTTTGATCATATAGCTTCTGGTGGAATGCTGGTTGGTCACATCCCATGGGCCTTCGGCTACCTGCATATCCCCCTTTCTGTTTATGAATTAATTGAAAGAATGTAAGGCCAGGCTGGGCAGTTCTCATTCTCTGATTGGCAGTCCATCCGATTTTACAGACTATAAACAGAAGACAGAGACAAAGCAACATTATTCCAAGAACCACATATAAGATGTAAATGTGGTGCCTTAGGTAGGTCCAAGGGTTGAGGCTCTCCAGGCCTTGCTGGAATTCCGTCCAGTCTTCAAAAGAAGCAGAAATTCTTGAGTTTACCTATTTAAATCAAGAATTTTGTAATTCACCAATATCAAAGGTGCTGTGGGATGTGAAAGCTCCCTGCAAATGGGCTTTCACAAGGCCCCATGGATACTCACTTTGGCTATATTCTAAGTTGGTTACACAAATATGAGTGTGATTAAAATGACAACGCAATTGCTGCCGCAACTGCAAGCTCTGTACTTGTTCCCCTAACCATAGAACTGTGGATTTTAACATTGCCACTTCAGTTTGTAACTCAGGGTTAATTTTATTCTGAATTAGCCGTGCTTGGTTGGCTATGCCTGTCCAGTTCTCCACGTACTGAGCTGTTTGGATAGAATTATGAAAAGCTACAGGAGATACCACAACAGAAGTTAATAGCGTGACCAAGGAAACAGTAGCAAAAATGATCATGTTTAAGGCTCTACGGACACAATGAGTAAGCTGAGTTAGAAGAAGTTTCACAAAATGCAAAGCAGGTGTGGCAGCCCAAGACTTGGACAGATTAATGGGAATCCATAGCCCAGGGATGAGACCTAAAATAATCAAAGTAGAGATATTATGTGTTTGCAATGTGCTATGATTAATACAGCGATATAACTGACAAGACTTACAGGTCAATTGGGTATTGTTTACCTGGAGCTGGTCCTTCTTAGCTACCAAAACGACATAAGGATTAAAAACACAAACTGAAAATTGAGTGATGATAATCTTTACAAATGTAGTCTTAGAAGTGTGTCGTGACTCCAGTTGGCCTTCTCTCCACCTTTGCACTGAGGCTCCAGCTGACTCATGGGCTCGTACCAGAGGGACCAGGTCCATGGTTGGCCACACTGAGTTCCTCCAGTCTCCCATTCCATGGTCGCACGCACCTTGAGGGCACCCACACGGTTTGTCCATCTCCTGCAAAAACACAAGCATACCCTCGTCCCCATGTTAGTAAATCCACCGGACTTTTCCATTTTCCTTCTTCCAGGGATTTCCATAACACTTTCGGATAAACCTTCTTCTTTTCCTCTAACACTTACCAATGTCTTTCTGCTGGAGTCTTACCTTCCATACCAGGAGTCAGAAAATTTGAAGTAAATAAGACTAAATGTAATTTTGATTGAGGTGGTAGTTGGCCTCCTATACCCCCTTTTTGTTTTTTCATCATGCATTGTAATGTTTGATGTGCCCGCTCTATAATGCCTTGTCCTCTAGGATTATAAAGAATTCCTGTCTTATGGGTTATAGCCCAAAGCTGTAAGAAATTTTGAAAAGCATGACTAGTATCAGCAGGTCCATTGTCAGTTTTTAATTGTTTAGGTATCCCCATATGAGCAAATGATGACAGACAATGTCACCATACATGACCAGCTGTCTCACCTGTTTGGCATGTAGCATGCGGCATATGAGAATAAGTGTCTATGGTCACATGAACATAGCTAAGCTTACCAAAGGTTGCTACGTGTGTAACATCCATTTGCCAGATTTCATTTGGAGCCAAACCTCATGAGTTACAGCCTTCTACAGGTGTGATTCAAGGGACACGCTGGCAAGTAGGACAGGCTTGTATTATAGCCCTAGGGTGGCTATGAGATAAATGGAACATGCAAGTAAGGGCGGAAATATTTTGGTGCAGAAGTGCATGAGACGCTTGAGCTTGCTGAAACACAGAACCAATCAGTTTGTCTGCTTTCTCATTACCTAGAGATAGGGGCCCAGGAAGTTGTGTGTGGGAGCGAATATGAGAAATATGAAAAGGAGCTGCATGAGAACGAATAACTTGTTGAAGTCTTAAAAATAAATTAAGCATCCAGGCATGGTGGCTCACGCCTGTAATCCCAGCACTTTGGGAGGCCGAGGCAGGCGGATCACGAAGTCAGGAGATCGAGACCATCCTGGCTAACATGGTGAAACCCCGTCTTACTGAAAATACAAAAAATTAGCCAAGCGTGGTGGCAGGTGCCTGTACTCCCAGCTACTCGGGAGGCTGAGGCAGAAGGCTGGTATGAACCCAGGAGGCGGAGCTTGCAGTGAGCCAAGATCACACCACTGCACTGACAGAGCAAGACTCCATCTCAAAAATAAATAAATTAATTAAGCAGTTCTGGGTCTACTGTACTTTTAATTGTAGCAGTTTCTATGCGACTGGCTACATTTACAACATAAGCTCAATCAGACAATGTTGCTAGAATCTGAGGCTGTGAGCTGTAAAACCTGAATGACTGCAGTCAGCTCTGAGCATTGAGCTGAAACACCGGAGGTATCTAGCTTCCCCTGTGTTAGGGGCACAACTGTGAGAGCATAAGTGTCTGCTGTTGAGGCCACCCAGTTTGTGGTGCTTTGTCATGAGGGCCCTAGGAGGCGAATACACTTCCTAAGAGCAGAGGACACTTGAGCTCAACAGGGAAGGCTGTGGAGCTTTCAGAGGGGACCGTGCAGGAAAACGTGGTGGGCAGAAGTAACATCACGAAGGCAGGGCCCACAATGTGGAAAAACACAGACACAGTTGTTCAGGCTGGAAGTCAAGTTGAGGAGTCTGCAGGGCCACGCTCCCTCTGAGGCCCTGTAGAATCCTTCCTTGCCCCTTCCTGGTTTCTGGCGGTGACCAGCAATCCTCAATGGTCCTTGGCCTGCAGCTGTGTCACTTTCATCTCTGTCTCAGTCTTCACATGGCATTTTCCTCTTCTTATAAGGACACCTGTCATATTGGATTGGGACCTGCCCTGATGACTTCATCTTAACTTGACTGCATTTGCAAAGACTTAGTTTCAAACAAGGTCACATTCAGAGCTCCCAGAGTTAGGACTTCAGCATATCTTTTGGGGGAACACACATCAACCCCCAACTGGAAGTCTTGCTTGACTGAGTTCAGGTCCTTCTCTCTGCTCACATGGCATCTTTTTACCAAATTTGTCATTGGAAGTGTCTGTTTATATACTTGTCACCCTGTTTATATACTTGTCGTCCCATCTCCAAGACTATGAGCTTTCCCTTTTTTTTCTTTAGAGGCAGAGTCTTGCTCTGTCACCCAGGCTGGACTGCAGTGATGCCATCACAGCTCACTGCAGCCTCAAACTCCTGGCTCAATCAATTCTCCCACCTAGGCCTCTCAAGTGGCTGGGACTACAGGTGCATGCCATCACACCCAGCTAATTTTTTCAGTTTTTGTAAAGACAGGGTCTCACTATGTTGCCCAGGCTGGTCTCTAACTCCTGGGCTCAAGCAGTTCTCCCACCTTGGCCTCTCAAAGCACAGAGATTACAGGAGTGAGCCACCGTGCCCAGCCTTCTGAGTTTTTTAGGAACAGGGACCGCATGTCAACTTTATCTCTGCATCCCCATGGCCCAGCGCCCTGACTCATTTGTAGTAAGTGTCTGATGAAAGGAGCTTGCACTCAGAAAGCCCTGGCTGTGGCCTGGAGTCAGAAGGCCCAGCCAAGCCCTGCCTCTGTCACTTCGAATGTGGCCTTCGGCAAGCCATGTCACTTCTCTGGACTTCAGTTTCCAATCCTATAAAATGTGAGTAAAAACTCCTGTCATACTTCCCTCACAGAGAGGTCAAGGGGCTCCAAGATGATGCGTGTGATGAAAGCCCTTCGGAGCCACTGTCTGTAAAATAGAGAGAGTTGTGACATTCATTCTTTTCCAGCCCAGGACTTTATCTCCTGCTCCATCTTTCCTGACTCAGGCCTCAACTGCAGCCTCCGTCATCCCATCTGGAAGGTTTGCCTCAGAGCCCAGCCAAGGTCTGGGCAGGCCTGGGCATCCCCTGATTGGAGTTGGAGGTCGCCTGCTGCCGGTGGAGAAACAATGTCACCACCCAGTGGCTGCCCAACCCAGTTCAGTTCCAACCTGAACTGCCCTTCTGAAAAGACAATGTGACCTTTGCAGCATAATCACTGCCAAAAGTAGTCATTTTATAGCAAAAATCCAGAGACACTGGGTAAACTCTACGAAGTGGAAGAGACAAAAATGTGAAGCTTTCCACCACCTCTCACTGCAGTTCCACTGTCGGAGGGGCCACAGGGATGGGGTAATGGAACCAATTCGTTCCCCTGGATAATAGTCCCCCTGGTTGTCTACATCCAGGGCTCTTCCTCTGGTGTTTGTCTACTCTGGGTGTTTATACCCTGCCAGAGCAGAGGCTGGCTTAAGATCTGTGGGCGGGCAGATCCCAGGGTCCCTCACTCTCACACAAGCAGGTTTTAGCCCGTGCTGGTGAGGCGTGAGTGACAGACTGGAGAGGAATTCACTTCAAGTCAGTGGTTTGGGATGGCAGGGCTGTTCATTTCCTGTGGCTACCATAAAAAAGTATCACAAACGTGGATGGCTTAAAACAACAGAAACTTATTCTCTCACAGTTCTGGAGGCTAGAAGTCCAAAATCAAGGGGCCTGTAAGGCCACGCTCCCTCCTTAGGCTCTAGGGTGGAATCCTTCCTTGCCTCTTGCAAGCCCCTGGTTGCTGCCAGTGATCCCTGGCGCTCCTTGGCTGCGGCAGCATCACTCGAATCTCTGCCTCTGTTGTCGCATAGCCATCTCTGTGTGTCTCCACGGTGGCTTCACATCTCCCTCTCTTCCTAAGGAGCAGCGTTGGATTTAACACCCACCCCAATCCAGTATGATCTCATTTGAACCAGATTACATCTGCAAAGACCTGCTTTCCAAACAAGGTCGCACTCACAGTTACTGGGGGTTAGGACGTCAACATATGCTTTGGGGACACAATTCAACCCACAGTGGCAGGCATTCGTTCACTGGGCACCTGCTGGGAAGAAATGGTTCTTGACATGAAGCGATTAACCAGTGTGTTATAGGAGTTCTCAGAGGGTAGGGAAACCAGTGTGAGAAATAGACAAATTTATTCGTGGTAGGTTTTAACACACTTCTCCCAGACAGTAATAGATCAAGCAGACAATTCAGCTTATCTGCTACACATGAATAACATGCTCAGCAATCCTAAGAGTGGACGTTCATAGAACACATACTTTTCAAGTACATATGGAGCATTTGCCAAATTTGAGCTTAATAAATTTCAAGCAATTGGCCGGGCGCGGTGGCTCAAGCCTGTAATCCCAGCACTTTGGGAGGCCGAGACGGGCGGGTCACGAGGTCAGGGGATCGAGACCATCCTGGCTAACACGCTGAAACCCCGTCTCTACTAAAAAATATAAAAAACTAGCCGGGCGAGGTGGCAGGCACCTGTAGTCCCAGCCACTCAGGAGGCTGAGGCAGGAGAATGGCGTGAACCCGGGAGGCGGAGCTTGCAGTGAGCTGAGATCTGGCCACTGCACCCCAGCCTGGGCAACAGAGCGAGACTCCGTCTCAAAAAAAAAAAAAAAAAGAAGAAGAAGAAGAAAAAAAATAAATTTCAAGCAATTAGTTTCATATTTTCTCATTTTCAGACCACAGCATTTTAATGTTAGAAATTAATAACAAAAGAAAACTTCGGGGTTTGTTTTTATTTTTGTTTTAGAGACAGAGTCTTACTCTGTCACTCAGGCTGGATTGCAGTGGTGTGATCATAGCTCACTGCAGCCTTGACCACCTGATCTCAAGTGATCCTCCTGCCTCAGCCTCCCAAGTAGCTGGGACTACAGGTGCACACCACCATGTCCCACCAACATAACTTAAAAACTGAATATCTGGAAATTTTTAAACACATTTCTAAGTAACTCGTGTGTTGATGAAGAAACTGTATTGGAAATTAGAAAATAATTAGAACTGACCATTAATGAAATCCACATGCCAAAACTTGCTGGATGCAACTAATGTTTTTGCTTAAAGAACCTCTGTAACCTTAAAATGTATGTATTAGAAAAGTATAACAGATAAAATTTAATCAACTAAGTGGAAAAAGTACAGCAGAGTCAATGTAACAACAAAAATAAGTAGAAGAAAGCAAATAATGGGCTCAGAAATAAAGGATCAGCAAAGCCAAAAGCTAGTTCTTCAAAAAGACATAAAATGGACACTTTGGCAAGATAGTTCACACACACACACACACACACAAGTCACAAATACACAATTTTAGGAGTAAAAAGAGATGACTATGGATACAGAAGACAGCAAAAAGATAAGAATGGCCTGGCGCAGTGGCTCACGCCTGTAATCCCAGCACTTTGGGAGGCTGAGGCAGAGCGATCACCTGAGGTCATGAGTTCGCGACCAGCCTGACCAACCTGGTGAAACCCCATCTCTACAAACAATACAAAATTAGCCAGGCGTGGTGGCACATGCCTGTAATCCCAGCTACTCCGGGGGCTGAGGCAGGAGAATCACTTGAACCCAGGAGGCAGAGATTGCAGTGAGCCGAGATCGTGCCATTGCACTCCAGCCTGGGCAACAAGAGTGAAATTCCATCTCAAAAAAATAAATTAAAAAAAATAATAATAGATTAAAATAAGTATGAATATATTCATGACACTGAGTTGGAGAACCTAAATGAAATAAATAAAATCCTATGGGATTATAACTTACCAAAACTGACTCAAGAAGAAATAAGGAACTGGAATAACCCTGCGTTCATAAAGAATGAATTAATAATTGTAAACCTTCCCACTGGACCTAAGCAGTTTTCTGGGTAAATTCTACCAAACAGTCATAAGGATAGATAATTCCAGGCTTATGCAAATTTTCCAGAGTATATAACATAAAGGGAGCATTCCCCACTTCATTCTTCAAGGCTAGCATAACCTGATTCTGAAACCAGAAAAGGACAGAAGGAAAAGGAAAACTTCAGAAATCTATTTCTGGCCAGGTGTAGTGGCTCACGCCTGTAATCCCAGCACTTTGGGAGGCCAAGGCGGGTGGATCACTTGAGGCCAGGTATGTGATACCAGCCTGGCCAACATGGTGAAACCCTGTCTCTGCTAAAAATACAAAAATTAGCCAGACGTCGTGGTGCATGCCTGTAGTCCCAGCTACTTGGGAGACTGAGTCAGGAGAATCGCTTGAACCCAGGAGGTGGAGGCTGCAGTGAGCTGAGATTGTGCCAGTGCATTCCAGCCTGGGTGACAGCAAGATGAGAGAGAAAAAGGAAGGAAGGAAGGAAGGAAGGAAGGAGGGAGGG